>NC_059472.1:166982605-167195872 GCF_018139145.2 Gymnogyps californianus
GATGGAGCTCACCCCAACACCTCCTTCACTCCCACCCCTGGGGGGCCGTTACAGGGGGGTGGTGGCATTCCCGGCCCACCCTGACGCCCCGGTCCTGGGACAGGAGTCAGAATATGTCTCAGCCCACCTCCACGAGTGGATCGACCTCATCTTTGGGTACAAGCAACGAGGCCCGGCCGCCGTGGAGGCCCTCAACGTCTTCTACTACTGCACCTATGAGGGTGAGCCGTGGGGCAGGGAGGCGGGCGGGCACCCGCCAGTTGGCCCCCCATGACCGTCCCCATCCCCAGGGGCCGTGGACCTGGATGCCATCGCTGACGAGACGCAGAGGAAGGCTCTGGAGGGCATCATCAGCAACTTTGGGCAGACGCCCTGCCAGCTGCTCAAGGTAGCTCATGCCCCCACCCCCAAAAAATAGTCCGTTTTGGGGGGCCACCCCCCTTCTCATGGGTTTCCCCCCCCCCCCCCAGGAACCCCATCCCGCCCGGCTGTCAGCAGAGAGCGCTGCCCGGAGGCTGGCCCGCCTCGACACCCGCTCGCCCAACGTCTTCGAGAACCTGGACCAGCTCAAGTCCTTCTTTGTGGAGGTGAGGACAACCCCGGGATGGGGGGGGTGGTCCCTGGCCAGGACTGGGGGGTGGTGGTGGTGGCCAGGAGGGTGCTCACTGGTTGCTGTCTCCCTGCAGGGCATCAGCGATGGGGTGGCCCTGGTGCAAGCTGTGGTCCCCAAGAACCAGGCGCACTCCTTCATCACTCAGGGATCACCCGACGTCCTGGTGAGTGGCAGGGAAACTGAGGCACGGGTGCATGCTGCTAGCCCAGGGGAACCAGGACCAAACCCCATGAGAGCTCCAGTGGTGGGAGCTGTGTCACCTCCATCTCTGCCCAGGTCACCGTGAGCGCCAACGGCTTGTTGGGGACCCATAACTGGTTACCCTACGACAAGAACATCTCCAACTACTTCAGCTTCACCAAAGACCCCACCGTCTCCAACGCAAAGTGAGTCGGGCACGTGGGTCCCCAGGGATGGTCCCCGGAGGTGCCACCAGCCCACCCACGGCTCTGCCACACCGTCCCATCTCCCTCCCCACCAGGACCCAGCGCTTTCTGCAGGGCCCCTTCGCCCCCGGCGCGGACCTCTGCTCCCACACGCTGGCCGTGTCCCCCGACGGGAAGCTGCTCTTCAGCGGGGGACATTGGGACAACAGCCTCCGCGTCACCTTGCTGGCCAAAGGGAAGGTCGTTGGGCACATCACCCGGCACATAGGTGCGTCCTTCTCCAATGATGAAGATCCAATGATGCCTCAATGGGTTTTGTAGGGCCATGGGGGGAGGCAGGGGACACGTGAGCGGGCAGGGGACATCTCCCAGTGTCTCCCATCTTCTGGGGACAGTCCAGGCTCCATCTCAGAGCCGGGGTGGGGTTAGGGTTAGCAGCATCTCCACACCCCAAAACGCATCTTGGTGCCATCCCACCGGGTCGGGGTGCCGAGCGGGGTGGGACGGGACCAGCACCTCGTGATGTTCCTCTGGGTGTCACAGATGTTGTCACCTGCCTGGCGCTTGACCTCTGCGGCATCTACCTCATTTCTGGGTCCCGGGACACCACCTGCATGGTGTGGCAGGTCCTACAGCAGGTAGGGAGTTGACCCTTACCCCGCGGTCCAGCCGAGGGGGGGAGCTCGTGGTGGGCGCTGCCACCAGGTCACTGAGGTCCCCGTGTCCCCAACGCCAGGGTGGGTTTTCCAGCGGCTTGGCTCCCAAACCCGTCCAGGTCCTGTACGGCCACGACGCCGAGGTGACGTGCGTGGCCATCAGCACCGAGCTGGACATGGCGGTGTCGGGCTCCAAGGTGAGCTGGGGTGGTGGGGTGGGCGATGGGGCGGGCAGTGCCACCACCACCATCATCACCCTGTGTCCCCTTCCTCCCGTAGGATGGCACCATCATCATCCACACCGTCCGCCGGGGTCTCTTCATCAGGTCCCTGCGGCCGCCCGGCGAGAGCTCGCCACCCGCCGTCCTCTCCCACCTAGCCGTGGGGCCGGAGGGGCAGGTGGTCGCCCAGACCGCCGTGGGTCAACGAGCCTGCTTGAAGGTATGACCGGGTGTCCCTGTGTCCTCCCCCTCGTCACCGTCAGCGTGCGTGTTCCCCCCCCTCTTTGCTTCCGTCTTTCAGGACAGGTTTGCGCTGCACCTCTACTCGGTGAACGGGAAGCACCTCTCCACGGTCCCGCTGGACGAGGAGGTGACGGCCATGTGCCTGACGGAGGAGTTCGTGGTGCTGGGGACCATGCAGTGCGGGCTGGAGATCCGTGACCTCCAGAGGTGAGGGCTACCACCCACCTTGTCCCACCCCAACCACCTCTTTGGGGTGCTCGAGGGGTCCCATCCCACCACTCGTCTTCTCACAGCCTCAGGGCGGCCGTGCCCCCCGTGCCCATGCGGGTGCCCGTCCACAGCGTGTCCGTCACCAAGGAGAAGAGTCACATCTTGGTGGGGTTGGAGGATGGCAAGCTCATCGTGGTGGGGGCTGGGCAGCCCGCTGAGGTGAGCGTGGACCCCTACCCCAGGTGGTGGGGGGGGGCTGGAGGGGGGTCATGCTTCAGTGTCTACTGGGTGCTGCTGGGTTGGGGACCTCTGCTTGTCCTCCTTGCTCTCCAGAGCAGAGGGGGACAGAGGTGGGGTGGGTGGATGGGGAGATATGGGGAAGGGGATGTGGGATGGAGGTGGAGGTGATGGAGATGAAGGTGGAGGTGGAGATGGAGGTGGAGATGAAGGTGGAGGTGGAGATGAAGATGGAGGTGGAGGTGGAGATGAAGGTGGAGATGAAGATGGAGGTGGAGGTGGAGATGGGGAAGGGGATGGTGGGTGGATGGCGATGAGGAAAGGGTTGGGAAAGGGATGGGGTGCGGATGGGGAAGGGGATGGCGATGGGAGAAGGGATGGGATAGGGATTTGGAAGGGGAAGGAGGTGAGTGCGGGTGGAGCAAAGGATGGGGTTTGGAAGGGGATGGGTGACGGGCAGGGGCTGGGGGTGACGGATGTTTGGAAGAGGATGGGGATGAGGATGGAGAAGGGAATGAGGATGGGGTTTTGGAAGGGAATGGGGGATGGAGAAGTTGATGAGGGTGGGGATGGAGAAGAGGATGAGGAATGGGGTTGGAGAAGCGGATGAGGATCTGGAAGGGGCTGGGGATGAAGAAGGGGATGAGGATGGAGGTGGATAAAGGGTGCGGGGATTCAGAAGGGGACATCAAGCTCATCCCACCTCACCCAGGTGCGGCCGGGCCAGTTCCACCGGCGGCTGTGGCGCTCCACGCGGCGCATCTCCCAGGTCTCGGCCGGCGAGACGGAGTACAACCCCGCCGAGGGCAAGTCCTAGCCTGGCACCCACCACCCACCAACCCACCCCCCACCCAGGGTGCCCTGCGTGCCCCTCCCCCCCTCCCCGGGCACGGAGAGAGGGGGGGGGACACCCCTGTGCCCCGCAAAGCCGGGGGGGTCGGAGAGCCCCGTGCTGCCTGCAGGCTGCCTGCTCAGCCCCGTCGCCCGTGGCCTTATCCACCCCTGGTGGGGTGGGGGTACAGAATTGCCGCCCCCCCCCCCAGTTTTAGGGGGACGCGCCCCCCCTTCTCGAGGAGGGATGGGGGTGAGGAGGAGGCAGGGACCCCTCTCTGGGAAGGGGGGTGCCACGTCGTCGTTCCCCGCCCCCCCCCCCCCCGCCGTGCCCGCTGGCCAGGAGCCGGCCGCTATGTCTCCCTCCCCTCTTTTTTTTTTTTTTTGGTTTTTTTTTGGTTTTTTTTTTTTTTCTATCCATTTTTAGATCTTTTACAGAAAAAAAAAATTAATAATAATATATCTATGGGAAATAAATGTGTGCAAGGCCCTTGTCTACCTCACGCTGGATGGGGGCGTGACACCCCCCTCCCGTGTGTGTGTGTCCCCCCCCGCAATGTCGTTCCCCACCCCCCCGGTGTCATCGTCCCGTCGTCGTGTCCCCCCCCGGTGTTTTCGGGCCCTTTCCGCCTGCCCTACATAGCGGGGCCATCCCAGCACAGGCTGTGCTCCAGGCTGGGGGCCAACGGGGGGCCCCCCCACAGCGAGACCCAGCCAGCCTGGGACATGGGGACACATGTGTCACGAATGCAGGGGGGCTCAGCAGCCATCCAACCATGTGGCGTGAGCGTGGGGGGTCTCAGCAGCCGTGCAGCCATGTGTCACGAGTGGGGGGGGGGGGGGGTCTCAGCAGCTGGGTGTACCCATGTGTCACGAGCATGGGGGGGTCTCAGTAGCTGTATACATGTGTCATGAGCGTGGGGGGTCTCAGCAGCCATGTACCCATGTGTGACAAGTGTAGGGGGGCTCAGCAGCCCTGTACACATGTCATGAGTACGGGGGGTCTCAGCAGCCGTGCACCCGTGTGGCAGAGCCGGGGGGGGAGAAGGATGTCCTCATCAGCCATGCACCCATGTGTCATGAGCACGGGGGGTCTCAGCAACCAGGCACCCATGTGTCCCGAGCATATGGGGGGGGTCTCAGCAGCCGTGCACCCATAAGTCATGAGAGTGGGGGGTCTCAGCAACCGTGCACCCATATGTCATGAGTGTGGGGGGTCTCAGCAGCCGTGCACCCATATGTCATGAGAGTGGGGGGTCTCAGCAGCCGTGCATCCACATGTCATGAGTGAAGGGAGGGGGTCTCAGCAGCCGTATGCCCATGTGTCATGAGCGTGGGGGTCTCAGCAGCCATACAACCACGTGGCATGAGCATGGAGGTCTCGGCAGCCATGCCCCCATGTGTCACGAGCCACGGGGAGGTCTCAGCAGCTGTATACCCATGTGTCACGAGCATGAGGGTCTCAGCAGACAAATATCCACGTGTCACGAGCATGGGGGTCTCAGCAGCCGCGTACCCACATGCCACGAGGCTGGTGGGGCTCAGCAATCGTGGACCCGCATGTCACAAGCACAGAGGGTCTCAACAGCCATGTACCCCTGTGTCATGAGCGTGGGGGGTCTCAGCAGCTGTACACCCACGTGTCATGAGCGTGGGGGGTCTCGGGAGCTGCGTACCCACGTGTCACGAGGGTGGGATGTCTCGGGTGCTGTGCACCCCACGAACGTAGGGTGGTCTCAGCGACCGGGTACCGGCATGTCGTGAGTGTGGAGCAGTCTCGGCAGCCATGTAGCCGTGTGTCATGAGCGTGGGGGTTCTCAGCAGCCGTGCGCCCACATGTCACGAGCATGGGGGGTCTCAGCAGCCGTGCACCCACATGTCAGAAGCGCAGGGAGTCTCAGCAGCCGTGCAGCCATGTGTCACAAGCGTGGGGGGGTCTCAGCAGCCATGCACCCCCATGTCACGAGCTCGGGGCAGCTGGGCTCTCAGCAGCCGTGTACACACGTGTCATGAGCACGTGCGGCCTCAGCCCTCGGCAACCCTCTGCCCACGTGTCACGAACGTGCCAGGTCTCAGCAGCCGCGCACCCACGTGTCACGAGCACGGGGGGTCTCAGCAGCTCCGTGCACACATAGCACAAGCATGCAAGGTCTCAGCCGTCCTTCCTCGTTCCCCCACAGGCACGGGGCTCCGTAGCCGGCCACTGTCCCCAGGGAGCTGGCAGGCTGTCCCCGTGCTGTCCTGGGGAGGCTGAGCGTCCCCGGCCGCGGCGCCCGTGTCCTCCCCTGCCCCTGCCACCCCCGGGGGGGCCCCACGGCCGGCAGCGACCTCTGTCCCCGGCCAAGGCTGGCTGCGGGTGCCCATGGCGTCACGTGGAGCGGGCACCAGCGGGGCCACCGGAGCCACCGGAGCCGAGCCGGGAGCAGCCGCAGCGCCGGACGGAGGGATGGATGGACGGATGGACAGGTGGGCAGGTGGTGGGCTGGGTGCTCAGGGTGCCACCGGGACCTTCACCCCAGACAGCCTTGTGGTGGGTGCCCCGGGTGCTGGTGGGGACAGCGAGGTCCCACTGCCGGAGGGCCCGGGTGTCCCCATCCCACCTGGGCCTGGACAAGTGTCCTTGTCCCCGCATCCTGGGCCCAGGTGGCACAGGTGGCCCAGTCCCAGGTGGCCCAGTTTCCAGTGTCCCAGTCCCCGGCATCCCTGTCCCAAGGATCCCTCTCCCAGGTGTCCCTGTTCCCGGTGTCCCTATCCCAGGTGACCCAAGTGTCCCAGTCCCAGATTTCCCACTCCCATAGGTCCCAGTCCCAGGTGTCCCTGTTCCCAGTGTCCCTATCCCAGGTGACCCAGGTGTCCCAGTCCCATATCTCCCTATCCCAGGTGTGCCGGTCCCATGCGTTCCATTCCCATGGGAGCTCAGCTGCCCCTGTCCCATATATCCCAGTCCCAGATGTCCCAGTCCCAGGTGACCCATACGTCCCAGTCCCAGGTGTCCCTATCCCAGTTGTCCCAGTCCCAGATGTCCCATTCCCAAGTGTCCCTGTCCCGGGTGTCTCAGTCCCAGGTTTCCCAGTCCCATTTTTCCCTGTTCCTAGTGTCCCAGTCCGAGATGACCCAGGTGTCCCACTCCCCAGTTTCCCAGTCCCATATGTCCCAGTCCCAGTGTCCAGCTGAGACTGAGGGAACCCCCCGGGTTTGTGCCCAGGGAGGGGGGACTCCCCCGGGCTGCCCCAGCACCGCCCCCACCCAAACCACCCCTCGGTGCCGGGTCCCATGGCGGGGGCTCAGCCCAACAGCCCCCAGCCCCCAATCCCCACCCAGGGGGCAGGGACCTACAGCAGCCACCTCTGTTACCCACGGGGGTGGGTGCAAGATGGGTGCAGGTTTTTGCGGGGCGTGCATGGTGGGTACATGTTTGGGGGGGACAGCGGGTGCATAGTGGGTGTATGGTGGGTGCCGGTTGGGTGCAGGGCTGGGTGCAGGGCTGGGTGCAGGGCAGGCTCCCCCTCCCCGCCCCTTGCCCCCTCCCCGCAGCACCAGCATGTGGCTGGGAGCCCCCCTGGAGCAGTTGCCCACCCCGGCGCTGACCCTGGACCAGGCGACGGTGCGGCGCAACGCCGAGCGCATGCGGGAACGCTGCCGGGCCCTCGGCCTCCGCCTGCGCCCCCACGTCAAAACCCACAAGACGTTGTGAGTGTCGTCCCCCCCAGCATCCCCCCCCCCCAGCATCCTCCTCAACATCCCCCCAGCGTCCCCCCAGCATCCCCCCCAGCATCCCCACTATCCCCCCAGCTCCCCCACACCCTCCTCCATCCCCAGCAACCCCCCAGCATCCCCCCCCCCCACTATCCCCCCAGCTCCCCCACACCCTCCTCCCCAGCAACCCCCCAGCATCCCCCACTATCCCCCCAGCTCCCCCACACCCTCCTCCCACATCCCCCCCCCCCCAGCACCCCCCAGCATCCCCCACATCCCCCCAGCTCCCCACACCCCCTCCCCAGCACCCCCCAGCATCCCCCCAGCATCTCCCACTATCCCCCCAGCTCCCCCACACCCTCCTCCCCAGCAACCCCCAGTAACCCCCCAGTATCTCCCCAGCATCTCCCCATCCTCCCTGCCAAAACCCCCCCCCAACATCCCCCAACCCTCCTCCCAGCAACCCCCCCAGCATCCCCCTAGCATCTCCCCATCCTCCCTGCCAAAATCCCCCCCCCCCTAACATCCCCCCCGGCATCCCCCCACCTTCCCCACCAGCATCCCCCAGCATCTCCCCCATCATCCCTCCAGCATCCTTCCAGTCTCCCTCCCAGTGTCCCCCCGTCCTCCCTCCCAGTGTCCCCCCCATCCTCCCTCCCGGTGTTCCCCCCGTCCTCCCTCCCATCATCCCCCCAGCATCCCCCCCCCCCCCGAGCATCCCCCCAGCATCCCCCACCTTCCCCTCCCAGCACCCCCTTAGCACCCCACTCCCATCACCCCTCACCTTCCCCCCCCCCCATCCCACCAGAGAAGGTGCCGAACTGGCAACCGGCGGCACTCGCCGGGGCATCGTGGTCTCCACCTTGGCCGAAGCTCGGTTTTTCGCGGCGGGGGGCTTCGATGACATCCTCTACGCCTACCCGCTGCCGGGGGGGCGGCTGGAGGAGTGTGCCGCCCTGGCCCAGCGCCTCCGAGCCTTCCAGCTCCTCCTCGACAGCCCCCAGGCCTTGGCCCTCCTGCGCCAGCGCCCGCTGCCCGCCGGCAAACGCTGGCTCGTCTGGCTCAAGCTGGACTGCGGGAATGGCAGGGGTAGGTGAGCCCCCCCCCCCCCTTTTTTTCCCCTAAAAGTAGCCCCCCTAAATCCCACCAGCGCCTGGGGTGCTGCAGGGTTGGGGCGGGGCGGGGGATGCAGAGATGGGGGCATCACGCGTTCTCTCCAAGGGTGGTTTCATCGACACCCCCCCCCCAATGCTCGATGGGGGTCCATGTCCCCCCCCAGCCCCCCCAGCTCAACCAGGATGGGGCATTTAACCCCCCCCCCAAAGTCATTCTCCAAGGATGCTCCATGGGGAGAGGTGCCCCGTAAGCCCCCCCAGCCCCCACGATGGGGTATTTAAGTCCCCCCACCTCCCCCAAACCCCTTTTCACCCCCCCACCCCCCCAGGATGCTCCACAGGGGGTGATGCCCCATGTGTGTGTTGTCCCCCCCCCAGTCATCCCCCCCCCCCAAGCACCCACACCCCCTTTTCACCCCCCCACCCCCCAGGATGCTCCACAGGGGTGATGCCCCATGTGTGCCCCCCCCCGTCATCCCCCCCCCCCCCAGCACCCACACCCCCAGCCAAGCCGGACCCTCCTCCTGGCCGGCAGCCGGCGTGCGGCCCACGGACCCCGGTGCCATGTCCCTGGCCCGGGCCATCGCCGAGGAGGCACCGGAGGAGGTGACGCTGGTGGGGGTCTACGCTCACTGCGGGGACACCTACGGCTGCCGCGATGTCCCGGCCGTCCAAGCCATCGCCCGGGCCACCACCGTCGCCGTGCTCGACTTTGTCACCGCGTGAGTGTCCCGAACGCAGGGATGGGCAGAGTTAAGGGGATTTTGGGGGGGGGGGGGGGGCAGTCCAAGCTGGCCACCACGGGGTGCCTCCCCGCCCCACTCCCTACACCCCATAAAACCCCGGCGGCTGGTTGTAAATGCAAATCACCCCCATAAAAGGGGACCCCACAAAGCCCCCCGGGGAGCAGGAGGAGGATGCTGGCAGCTCCGGTCACCTTTGATGTGGCTTTCGTGGCAGGTTGTGACCTGTGTCATTGTCGTGTCCCGTTCCCCCCCCCCCTCGCCCTTGTCACCCTTTTGTCCCAGCAGGGTTTTGCATCCTGGAGGGAATTGCTGCCGGATGGTTCCTGCTGGTGTCGGGGGGAGGGGAGAGGGGGTCAGCGGGGTCCCCTGGGACCCCCATCCCCCCACGCATGGTCCCCGTGCTCCCCTGGGGACCCGTCCTGGGGGGTCTCCGCTCCCACCCCACCTGGTTGTGGCACTGTTTCGTGGTGGGGAAACTGAGGCACAAGGAGAAACCGGCTGCCCCTCAGCTCCCCTTGCAAAGTTGGGGGGTGCTCTCCCCCCCCCCCCCCCCATGCCCTGATGGACCCCACAGTCCCAGAGGGGCCAGGGAGAGCAGGCGAGGGGTGTCACCATTCCCCGGCTGCCACCCCGGTGCTGTGGGGACATGGCACCCCCTTGCCACGTGGCCTTTGAATGGGGGGGGGGGGGGGGGGATGGTGACACATCTGGGCTGCTTGGACACATCTGGGAAGATCCTGGGCACATCTGGGGGTGCCCTGGAACATCTGGGGGATCCCCAGCACACCTAGGGGTGCTCTGGCACAGCTGGGGGTTGCCAGGCACATCTGGGGCTGGTCGCAAGCACATCTGGCGGGTGCCCTGGCACATCTGAGGGGGTCTAGGAACATCTGGGAGGGTCCCAGGCATAGCTGGGGGTGCTCTGGCATACTTGGGGGGGTGCTCGAGCACATCTGGGAGCTCCTGTGCACATCTGGGAGTGCTCTGACATATCGGAGGGGGTCCCTGGAACATCTGGGGGTGTTTTAACACATCTGGGGAGATCTCCAGCTCTTCTGGGTGGGTCTCAGGCACATCTGGGGGCTCCTGAGCACATCTTGGGGTGCCCTGGCACATCTGGGGGGCTCTTACATACCTGGAGGGGGATCCCAGGCCCATCTGGGGGGATCTCTGGCACATCTGGGGATGTCCTGGCACATCTCAGGGGAGTCCCAGGCTCATCTGGGGGGTGCTATGGCATAACTGGGGTGGCCGGCACATCTGGGCAGTGCTGTGGCAGGTCTGGAGGGCACCCAGGCACATCTGGATGGATCTCCGGCACATCTGGGGCCTCCTGGGCATATGTGGTGGCACCCTGGCACGTCTTGGGGTGTCTCCAGCATATCTGGGGGCTCCCAGAACCATCGGGGGGGGGGTCTCCAGCACATCTGCGGGGTGCTGTGGCACGTCTGTGGGCTCCCAGTTACATCTGGGAGTGCTTTAAAACATGGTGGGGGGGGGTCTCCAGCTCATATGGGTGGATCTCTGACACATCTGGGGACACCTGGGCACATCTGGGGGTGGTGCCAGGCACATCGGGAGGGGTGCTCTGGCATATCTGGGGGAGCAACCTGCCTGGAGTGTTTGGGGGGCTCTCTATTGCATCTGGAGGCTCTCTGGCACATCTGGATGGCATCCTGGCACATCTGGCTGGCTCCTCAGTATGTCTTGGGGTCTCCTTGGCACACTGGGGGAGAGGCGGGCTATGCCACATCTGGATGGCTCCCTTGAATATTTGGAGGGGCTCCCTGGCACATCTGGCACTCCCTGAGGCATCACCACCTCCGGTCCCTCTCCTGTGGCACCCAAGGGTGACGGACCCACCTCTGGTCCCGTTCCCCATCGTGCCTGGGGGTGACGGACCCACCTCTGGTCCCACTCCCGTGGCACCCAGGAGAGATGGACCCACTTCTGCTCCCGCTTCCATGGTGCCCGGGGAGGGGGGGTGCTGCCGTGTCCCCCCTCCCGGCCATGCCCCCGCTGCTCAGCGGGTCCCCGTGTGCTGGCAGGCTGCGGCAGGCGGGGGTGCCGTGTCCCCAGGCCAGCATCGGCTCCACGCCGTCCTGTAGCCACCCGGTGCCGGAGATGGCCCAGCTCACCGAGCTCCACCCGGGCAACTACCTCTTCTACGGTGAGTGGGTCGGGATCCTGACCCCCCCCTCCCCTCCCCAACCCTGGTGTAACACCCCCCGGGGTGGGATGCACCCCAACGTGAGCTGGGCACCCCTCTTCTCCCAGACCTTCAGCAGACCCTGCTGGGTTCCTGTCACCCGGAGGAGGTGGCCATCCGTGTCCTCACCAGGGTCATCGGCCACTATCCCCACCGCAACCAGCTGCTGGTGGACTGCGGGTGGGCGGCCCTCAGCCTCCACGGCCGCGACCAGGCACCCACCGGCTGCGCCGCCATCGAGGGGCACCCTCAGCTGAGGTGGCGCCGGGGTGGGGGGAAAGGACACGGATGACGGGGACACGGGGACACACGAGTGGGGACGTGACGGCGTGTCCCCGCAGGCTGGTGGGGCTGACGCAGGAGCACGGGCAGGTGGAAGCCATCGATGGACGGTTGGATTTCGGGCGCTTTCCGTTGGGCAGCATCCTGGCTCTCATTCCCTTCCATGTGAGTACCGGCCCCGCCACGCCCCGCCACGCCCTGCCACGCCCGGCCACGCCCGGCTCAGCATCCCTACCCACTGCAGGCCTGTGCCACCGCCGCCATGCACCCCGTCTACTACGTCCACGCCGGGGGGAAGGTGGTGGAGCTCTGGCGCCCTGTCCGTGGCTGGTAGGGAGGAGAGCGGGGAGCTGCCGGGGCGCTGCACCCACGCCAGGGTGCTGCACCCACGCCAAGACCCTGTGCCCACACCAAGACTCTGCACCCATGCCAAGACTGTGCACCCATGCTAGGGTGCTGCGCCCGCACCGGGGTGCTGCACCCACGCCAAGACCCTGCGCCCACACCAAGACTCTGCACCCATGCCAAGACTCTGCACCCATGCTAGGGTGCTGCACCCATGCCGGGGTGCTGCACCCACGCTGAGGTCTTGTGCCCGCACCAAGGTCTTGCACCCATGCCAAGACCCTGCACCCATGCCGGGGTGCTGCACCCACTCCGGGGCATTGCACCCATGCTGGGGTGCTGCACCCATGCTGAGGTCCTGCACCCACACCAAGACCCTGCACCCATGCCAAGACTGTGTACCCACACCAGCATCCTGCACCCACATCGAGGCCATGCACCCATGCTGGAGCGCTGCACCCACATCGGGGTGCTGCACCTAAGCTGGGGTGCTGCACCCATGCCAGCGTCCTGCACCCACTTGGAGACCCTGCACCCACGCCAAGACTGTGTGCCCACGCTGGGGTCCCGCACCCATGCCAGGGTGCTGCACCCATGCTGATACCCTGCACCCACGCTGAGACACTGCACCCATGCTGAGACCCTGCACCCACGCCAAGGTCCTGCACCCACACCGGGGTCCTGCATCCACGTGGGGTGCTGCACCCACACCAAGACTCTGCACCCACGCCGAGCCGCTGCACCCACACCAGGGTGCTGCACCTCCCACCCCATACCGGGGTCAATAAAGCTGCTTCTCCCACTTCCAGGCACTTCTGCCGCCGGGGCAGGGAGGGGTCAGGCCGTGGGGAGGCGGCGGGGGGGGACACCGTCCCCACGGTACCCCCAGTCCCAGCGTGACCGGGCCCAGTTTGGACCAGTCCGGTCCCGATCGAGCCGGTGGCGGGACCCGAACCGGCGGCTGAACCGAAGCGGACCCGAGCCCAGCCGAGCCGAGAGGGGCGGAGCTCCGCGCGGATCCCCGCCCCTCCGCGCCGCTCGCAGCCAATGGCGGAGCGCCCCGCCCCTCCCGACCCGGCCCGGGGCGAGCCGCGCCCGCCTGCGCTGCGGGGCCGCGCCGAGCCCAGCCCAGCCGAGGCGGACCGGAGCGAGCCGAGCGGAGCCGGACCGGAGCGAGCGGAGCCGAACCGAGGCGGAGCGGACCGGAGCGGAGCGAGCGGAGCCGGACGGAACCGGAGCTGATCGGAACAGTTCGGAGAGGATCGGAGAAGTTCGGAGCGGATCGGAACAGTTCGGAGCGGAGCGAGCGGGTCCCGGGGCCGGGCCCGGGTCTCGGCGATGCGGCGGGGCCGGGCGGTGCTGCGGCTCCCGCTGCTGCCGCCGCTGCCGCCGCTGCTGCTGCCGCTGCTGCTGCTCTGCCCGGTGCGGGCGGGACGGGACGGGACGGGACGGGGATGGGGATGGGAACGGGGATGGGGATGGGGACGGGGACGGGACGGGACGGGACGGGACGGGACGGCGGCGGGGATGGGACCGGGACCGGGACCGGGAAACGGGACGGGGCTCCCCGCTGCCGCCCCGGGACCCGCCGGGCCGCCCGCTCCCCCGGGGGGGCTCCGCTTCGCTTCACTTCTTCACGTCTTTTTGTTGTATTTCCTTTTGTTTTGGCTTGGTTTATTTTATTTCCTTTTCTTTCATTTTATTTTTTATTTTACTTCATTTTATTTTTATTTTACTTTATTTCATGTTTTTTCACTTTATTTCACTTTATTTCATTTCATTTCGGTTTATTTCGTTTTATTTCGTTTTATTTCATTTCAATGTGTTTTATTTCCTGTCTATTTTCTCTTCGATTATTTACTTCTATTTTTTTTATTTGATTTTTCAATTTTATTTATTCTAGTTTATTATTTCTTTTGTTTGTTTTGTTTTTGTTTTTTTATTCATTAGTCTTTCATCCCACTCTGCTCTATTTTATCACACCCCCCCACCCCCCCACCCCTCCCGGGCACAAGCAGCGGTGTCCCGCGATCACCCACCCAGCCGGGGCCCCGCACCCCCTGCACCCCCCCCCATTATCCCCCCCCCTCCTCCCCGCACCCCCCACCTCCCCCCATCACCCCCCACCCCCAGGGGTCGGGGTGCTCCGGGACCCCAAACCAACCTCCGCCATGGTGGGGGGGGACACGACGACATGGGACACAGTGGGGGTTTTGGGGGGGCAGTTGGGGGTCCTGGTCCCCTTCCCCGGGGCAAAGTCAAGGGGAAACTGAGGCAGGAACACCCCCCCCCCCCGGTGCCCGCAGGTGCCGGGGCAGGGTGGGGAGTGCGGGAGCGGGAGGACGACGGCGGCGGGGGGGTGCTGCACCCCCTGTCCCCCCGGCTTCGGCGTCACCGAGCCCTGCGGCCACGCCGACACCCGCTGCCAGCCCTGCGCCCACAGTGAGTACCCCCCCACACCCCCCACACCCCCCCCGCACCCACTCAGCACCCTTCACCCCCCCGTACCCCCCCCCCCGCAGACCGGACCTTCTCGGCGGTGAGCAGCGCGGTGGAGCCCTGCCAGCCCTGCACCCCCTGCCCGCTGCTGCCTGCCCGGCCCTGCACCCCTGCCCGCGACGCCCTCTGCACCCGTGAGTGGCACCCAGGGTGGGGGGGGACACCCCTGTCACACACACACCCCCCCTTCCCAGGGAGAGGTTCTCACCTTGGGGGGGGGGGCGCGGCGGGGTGTGGCTGTGCCTCAGTTTCCCCACGTGCGGCTCTGGGGTGCTGTTCATCACGGGCGGGGGGGGGGGCCACAGGAAATTGGGGTGTGTTGGGGACACACGCGCCACTGCAGCACCCCAACATATTTGGGCTCTCCACCCCACGATCCACCCGTGGGTGCCGGTTCCCCTGCAAAGGGGAAACTGAGGCAGGAGTGGAGGGGACCAGGACTCCCCTAACCTTTTGGGGGGGGGGGGGGATGACAACACCCCCCATCCCCATCCCCATAGACGAGGACCTGGAGCGCACGGAGGGGGAGCCGGTGACGGGGGACCCCTCGCCCGCCACCCCCGAGTTCGTGCCACCGCCGCCCGAGGCCACCGGCAGGGACATCATCCCCGTCTACTGCTCCCTCCTGGCCGCCGTGGTGGTGGGACTCCTCGCCTACGTGGCCTTCAAGTGGTAGGTTTGGGGGGGGGGGACACGGGGGGACACGGGGCGGGGGACGTGATGGGGTACGGGCCCCCCGGCATCCTGGGTGACCCCCCCGGCACCGCGGGCAGCTGGCACACGTGCAGGCAGAAGCAGCAGCTGGCCAAGGCGCGGGCAGGGGACTTGGGGACGTCACCCGAGGGGGAGAAGCTGCACAGTGACAGCGGGGTCTTCCTCGACACCCACAGCCTGCAGGAACCCCACCAGCCCGGCAAGGGTGAGCACCCACCACCCAGCAATAGGGGGTTTTTTTTGGGGGGGGGAGCACCCATCGCAGGGTGGGGTCCGGGGGGTTTTGTCCCCGATGTCATCGGGATGGGGTTAGGGAGCACCCGTGTTCATGGGTCAGGGTGCATCTGTCCCCGGGGAGGATCCGTACCTTGAGGAGCATCTGGATGGGGTTGGGGTGCTCTAGGGAGCACCCACATAGGTTGGGGTGCCACCATAGCCCAGGCAGCACCCACATGGGTTTGGGGTGCCCTCATGGCCTGTGGAGCACCCATATGGGGTTGGGGTGCACCTACACCCCAGGGACCGTCCAGATGGGTTGGGGAGCATCCCTACCTTGGGGTTCAGCTGGGTGGGGTTGGGGAGCACCCATGCCCCAGGGAGCACCCAGATGGGTGTCAGGGAGCACCCATACTTTGGGGACCATCTGCACAGGTTTAGGGAGCACCCATGCCCCAAGGAGCACCCAGATGGTGTTGGGGTACACCCACGCTCCAGGGAGCATCCTGATGGGGTGAGGGTGCATCTTTGCACCAGGGAGCACCCAAATGGGGTGAGGGAGCACCCATGCCCCAGGGAGGACCCAAATAGGGAGCACCCATGCCCCGGAGAGCACCCAGATGGGGTTGGGGAGCACTCATGTCCTGGGGAGCACCCAAATAGGGTTGGGGAGCACCTGGATGGGGTTGAGGAGCACCCATGCCTTGAGGAGCACCCAAATGGGGTTGGAGAGCACCCAAATGGGGTCAGGGAGCACCCAAATAGGGCTAGGGAGCACGTGGATGGGGTTGAGGTGCACCCATGCCTTGAGGAGCACCCGAATGGGGTCGGGGAGCACCCGAAAGGGGTCAAGGAGCACCCAAATAGGGTTGGGGAGCACCTGGATGGGGTTGAGGAGCACCCAGGCCTTGAGGAGCACCCAAAGGGGGGTCGGGGAGCACCCGAATGGGATTGGGGAGCACCCATACCCCAGATAACACCTAAACAGGGTTGGGGAGCACCTGGATGGGGTTGAGGAGCACCCATGCCTTGAGGAGCACCCAAAGGGGGGTCGGGGAGCACCCGAAAGGGGTCAAGGAGCACCCAAATAGGGTTGGGGAGCACCTGGATGGGGTTGAGGAGCACCCATGCCTTGAGGAGCACCCAAAGGGGGGTCGGGGAGCACCCGAATGGGATTGGGGAGCACCCATACCCCAGGTAACACCTAAACAGGGTGGGGGAGCACCCATACCCCGGTAAGTCTCTCTCTCCCGGGAGCCAGCGACACCTCCGGCACAGAAATACCGCTGGGTGCCGGGCGGAGATTTTGGGTGCCGACCCTGACACCCTCTCCCCACCCGCAGCCCCCCGCCCCGAGGGGCACCCGTTCAGCGCGGTGCCGCCGCAGCGGCAGGAGGAGCTGGAGCGGCTGCTGGAAAGCGGGGGTCCCGGGGGGGATTGGCGCAGCCTGGCCGCTCGCCTGGGCTTCGGCCCCGACGCCATCGGCACCTTCGGCCGGGGTCGGGCACCCGCCCGCACCCTGCTCAGCGCCTGGGCCGGGGGCGAGGGGGCCACCCTGGAGACCCTCTGCCAGGCCCTGGCCGCCATCGGCCGGCAGGACGCGGCCCGGCGCTTGGCGGGACCGGGGGACGCCACCTCGGCGGTGTGACCGGGGGGGGGGGGGGGGGGGTCCCCAAGGCCCGCCGGGATGCGGGGACACCGCGCCGCAGACGCCGGGTGGGCTCGGCGGGTGCTCCCCGCTTTCTCCTGCCAGGTCGCTCTTTATTCGGGTTTTTTTAAATGGGTTTTGTACTTTTTTTAGGGGGGTCGGGGCGTAATTTGGGGGCCCCGGTGTGGGGGCGGTGGCAGAGGGCGGGAGACTCGGGGACACGGCTGGTCCCTGGGGGAGTGCATTAAACGTGTCACTTGTGTGTCACCGGGCTGCGTGTCCTTGGGTGTCCGTGTGTCCCCACACGCGCGTGTCCCCGGGCTGTGTGTCCTCAGGCGTCCGTGCTTCCCCGGGCTGTGTGTCCTTGGGTGTCTGTGTGTCCGCGGGCTGTGTACCCCCCAGGTGTCTGTGTGTCCCCACACGCGTGTGTCCCCAGGATGTGTGTCCTCAGGTGTCCATGCGTCCCTAGGATGCGTGTCCTTGGGTGTCCGTGTGTCCCCACACGTGCGTGTCCCCAGGCTGTGTGTGCTTGGGTGTCCGTGTGTCCCCACACACGTGTCCCCAGGATGTGTGTCCTCAGGCGTCTGTGTGTCCCCGGGATGCGTGTCCTTGGGTGTCCGTGTGTCCCCACACGCATGTGTCCCCGGGATGTGTGTCCTTGGGTGTCCGTGTGTCCCCACACACGCGTGTCCCCGGGCTGTGTGTCCTTGGGTGTCCGTGTGTCCCCAGGCTGTCCCCCCCCCAGGTGTCTGTGTGTCCCCACACGCGTGTGTCCCCAGGCGTCCGTGCATCACCGGGCTGCGTGTCCTTGGGTGTCCGTGTGTCCCCACATGCGTGTGTCCCCGGGCTGTGTGTGTTTGGGTGTCCGTGTGTCCCCACACACATGTGTCCCCAGGATGTGTGTCCTCAGGCGTCCGTGTGTCCCCAGGATGCGTGTCCTTGGGTGTCCGTGTGTCCCCACACACACGTGTTCTTGCGTGTCCATGTGTCCCCCGGCTGTGTGTCCCCAAGCATCCGTGTCCCCAGAAGCGTGTCACCAGGACATGTGTCCTCAGGCATCTGTGTGTCCCCGGGCTGTGTGTCCTTGGGTGTCCGTGTGTCCCCGGGATGTCTGTCCTCAGACATCCGTGTGTCTGTGTGTCCCCCAGTGCATGTCCCACGCCCGTCCCCATAAGGACAGCAGGGGGGTGGGTGGCCCTTGGGGGGGGAGGATGACAGACAGACGGACGGACAGACAGACACCCCCAAAGACCCCAAGGCAGGTGGTGCCAGGGGACAGAAAAAGAGCCGTTTTAACCCCAAAATGCGCATGGGCACCCCTGCCCCGAGCTGGGTCACCCCAAAACCCCATCACATCCCCCCCCCCCAGGGGTTCAGGGCTCATGGGGATGCTAAGGGTGACAGGGGGGCCCCCCCGCGCGAGAGGGGACAGACCACTGAGCCAGGCCACCACGTCCCCACCGGTGCCACCGCCAGGTCCCCCCGGCCGCCCCCCCCGGCCGTGCCAAACCTCTTTCGGGGCCGGGGCCGGTGTTGATTTTTTTGTCATTTTTCTTTTTATTATTTTTTTTTCCTCTTTTTTTTTTTTCCTTTTTTTTTTTTTTTTACATAAAAAGTTCCGTAAAAATTGGATAAAGTAAAATGATTTAAGCAGTAAAATCAATCTTATCAACATAGCACGAGGCCTGCCAGAAATCCGGGGGCAGCCCCGCTCCGCAATATTTACATGAAAACAGATTAAACCTCGCAGAACCAAAAATAAAACCAAGGAAACAAACAAACAAAAAAAAAAAAAACCAACCCCGAAGCTATCCTTACAAAGTGTTCCCGTGGTATCGGCACGTCTTGGGCTAAAAGCAAAAAAAAAAAAGAAAAACCAAAACCAAAAATTATCAATATATTCACATATACGTTAAAATATAATACAGAGCTTGGTGACGCACGGGGTGCGTGCGTCCGACAGCACCGCCGGGGTAGGGGAGCCGGCAAAACCCGGCTTAGCAAAGCCCGGCTTTTCTTCCGCGTCGCCCCGGCAGCACAAACCGCCTCACGCCATAGGGAACGAAGTTTATTTTCTTTTTCTTTTTTCTTTTTTTTTTTTTTTTTTTAAAAAAAAAATAAAATAAAATAATAAATTCACAGGTTGGTGGTTTAAAACCGCGAAATCCTGACAGAATCGGGTATTCCAAGGTTTGGCTGCGTCCGGCATGGAGGCGGTGCTGGCGGCGGCGGCGGTGGTTGTGGTTACTCCAGGTCCGTGTCCTCTTTGGGTTTGTAGATGGCCCCGAATTTCTGCATGTATTTCTTGATGTATTCCTTCGTCTTGTGCTTCACGTTCTCGTTGCACTCCAGATCCTCCGGGTTCTTGCAGTATTTCAGCTCCTTGTTCATGACGCCGTGAGTCAGCTGCGGGGCAGAGGAGGGACCGGGGATACCCGCCGTTATTCCCGATATTGCCAATAATCCAAGTCTTGGGGATTCCCCAAGCGATTTTGCTATTATTCCCTATTTGCTATTATTCCCCCAATATTTGCTATTATTCCCCAAATATTCCACCAATATTTGCTACCATTCCCCAAACATTTGCTATTACTCCCCAAATACTCCCCAAGCTCTTTTGCTATTACTGCCCAAATACTTCCTATTATTGCCCAAACATTCCCCAAATATTTGCTGTTATTCCCCAAACATTCCCCAAACATTGGCTATTATTCTCCAAATATTCCCCAAATTTCATATTCCCCAAACTATTTTGCTATTGTTCTGCAAATAGTCCCCAAATAGTCCCCAAATATTTGCTGCTATTTTGCTATTATTCCCCAAATATTTCCTATTATTCCCCAAATATTCCCCAAACATTCCCCAAATATTTCCTATCATTCCCCAAATATTTCCTATCATTCCCCAAATATTCCCCAACCTAGTTTGCTATTATTCCCCCTATTTGCTATTATCCCCAAATATTTCCTATTAGTCTCCAAATAGTCCCCAAACAGTCCCTATTATTCACCAAGTATTCCCCACCTATTTGCTATCGTTCCCCAAACATTCCCAAACATTCCCTATTATTCCCCAAATATTTCCTATCATTCCCCAAATATTCCCCAAGCTAGTCTGCTGTTATTCCCCAAACTATTTTGCTATTATCCCCCAAATATCCCCCAAATATTTCCTATTAGTCTCCAAATAGTCCCCAAATATCTCCTATTATTCCCCAAGTATTCCCCACATATTTGCTATCATTCCCCAAACATTCCCTATTATTCCCCAAACTATTTTCCCATTATCATTCCCCAAACACTGCCTCTTATTCCCCCAACATCGCTCTTTTCCCTCCCCTTCTCCTACGAGAGGAGCCGGCAGAAGGGGCGATGCGATTCCCCCCCCCCCCCCGGCTCCCCGCCGCCGCGGGGACAGCTGTGCCGCATCGCCGTGCCGTCACCTTGCGCGCCAGATGTTTGAAGTCCTCGGTGGTGGTGATGCGGCCGGCCTTGCAGTCGGGTTTGCGGTAAGGGTTCAGGCACTGCACGATGAACTGCGACATCTGCGGGAGAGGAGACCTGGATCCGGCCCTGCCCTCCCTCACCGGGCCCCGCCGTCCCTTCCCCGAGGCGGGGGGGGGGGCAAAAGCGGGGAGGGGGGTGCAACGCGTCCCCAGGGATTCGGTGACCTCCGGACCCAACCCTTGGCAGGACAGCGGCAGAGGAGCGGGGACGCCTCGATGTCCCCGAGCGGCGGGGGGGTCCCCCACTCCAGCTTCGCATCGCTTGCGTGGGAGGGTGAACCCCGACACCCGCCTCCGGCGTCCCCCTGGGTCGCGTCACCGGCGCGGGAGGGTGACAAACCCCCCCCGGGGCGCCGGGGAAACTCACTTCTTTCCTGAACACCTCCTTGCTCTTCTTGGCTAGCTCGCTCGACGTGTCCGCTTCCGCCGTCTTGGGCTTCTTGGAAGACTGGAAAGGGGGAAATAAAAGGGTATTAGACGGTGGCCGGGGCGAGCAGGGACCTCCCTGTCCCCATCCCTGTCCCCACCGTGGGACCCCACCACGCTCCTGCCGCCCACCCCTGCCCCACAGCCCGGCGGGCAGCGCGCGCTTCCCAGCCCGCTCCCGGTGAGCTTCCCAGCCCAGTGCCGGCACGCTCTCCGCCCCGGTCCTGGCACACTTCCCAGCCCATTCCCGGCACGCTTCCCAGCCCAGTCCTGCTGAGCTCCCAGCCTGATGCCGGCATGCTCCTCACCCCAATCCCAGGCATGGTTCCCAGCCTGGTCCCGGTGCGCTCCCCAGCCCAATCCTGGCAGTCCTGGTGAGCTTCCCAGCCCAGTCCCAGTGTGCTCCCCAACCCATTCCCGACACCCTTCCCAGCCCAGTCCCAGTGCACTTCCTAGCCCAATGCCGGCACGCTTCCCAGCCCAGTCCAGATGAGCTTCCCAGCCTGATGCCGGCATGCTCCTCACCCCAATCCCAGGCATGGTTCCCAGCCCGGTCCCGGTGCGCTCCCCAGCCCAATCCTGGCAGTCCTGGTGAGCTTCCCAGCCCAGTCCCAGTGTGCTCCCCAACCCATTCCCAACACCCTTCCCAGCCCGGTCCTGGTGCACTTCCTAGCCCAATGCTGGCACACTTCCCAGCCTGATCCAGGCATGCTTCCCAGCCCAGTCCCGGTGCACTCCCCAGCCCGATGCCAGCACGCTTCCCAGCCCGATCCTGGCGCGATCTCCATCCCAGTGCCGGCACACTTCCCGACCTGATCCCGCCACACTCCCCAACCCAGTCCCGGCACGCTTCCCGGTGCGCTCCAGCCCTGCTGCTGGGCTGGGAGCACAGCCCCCGGGGCTGCTCCTCGCTCTTGTTTTCTTGGGGGAAAAAAAGCTGGAAAAAGGGCACGAGGTGGTGCTGGGGGAGTCGGGCTGGTTTGGGGGGGGGGCGAGCGCTGCGGTGGGGGCTGTTCTCTTTAGCTGGAGGCGAGGGAGAAGGAAAGCAGCTCAGCATCCCCCTCCCCATTTATTTCACGCATGTTAAAGCCTAATTGCCGGCACAGCGATGATTTGCAGGGATGAATCCAGCACGGCCGACCGGGGGGGGACGCTGTCCTAACCCCGCTCCGGGGGCTGTTTGAGCAACGCTCATTTATTCAGCTCGTTAATCAAAGCCAAGTGCTCGGTGGCAGCTATCGGTTGCGACAGAACCGTCCCTGCCGAAGAGGCGCGCCCGGCGCGCCGGCACACCGTCGGCCCTCGTGCCGAAAGCGCTGCGAGGGCTGGGACCCCACTGGCGAGCATTTACAGAAGCTCATCTTTAGCTATAGGCGGTCACGGAAGGATAAAGTGAATTTTATAGGAATTTCTGGCTGTTCCCCCGATTACTGATCCCACAGAACACAAGCACCGGCTGATTTAGTTTGCTGCCCGTATTAACGGAGTAGAAACTGCACTGGCTGCATCCCGCCGAGCAGCCCTTCGCTGCCAGCTCAACGCCCACCTCCCCACATCCCTGCGGGCTTTGCCTGCCGAGCCCCGCGACCTCCTCGGAGTCTTAAAAAAACCGAAAAGCAGCATCTCTCCTCCGGCGCTGGTTTTCGGGAGAGGTGTGGGTACCGTGGGTTATCAGGACTTGGATTTTAAGGACGGAGAGAGCTAAAGGGCTTGTTAAAGGCTTGCAAAGCCAGGGGAGATTTGCCTGCTCCTTCTGCTCTTTGAAGGTGTCCTGCTATTTCTTTTAATTAAAAAAACCCAATTTTTTCAAGTATATAACACTGAAAAAAGCAGGAGCCGTCCCATTCCTTTCAAACCCCAAAGACGCGCCTGGCTGAGGCCGGAGGGCAGAGCTGCAAAGTCCCGTAAGCAAACCGACGTGGGGCTTAAATCAACCCTTGCCGGGGAAGTTTTATTGCCCAGGGCTGTCCCCAGCGAGCGCTGGTGTGTCTCTGGGCTGGCCGCACATCAAAGCTCGCCGCTCCCTGCCCGCGGCTCGGGTACCGACATCAAAAGGCCGGTGATGGGGAGCAGATGGCTCCCTGCCGGCTCCCGGCGCGGCACCGGCACGGTGGCGTCACCAAGCCCTGCCACCTTCCATCAACCAAGCCCTTCTCCATCACCATCGCCCCGGCATCTCCAGCACACCTCAATTTCTCTTAATTCCCCGAGCTAGCAGAAGGAAGGAGTTATTTCAGTTTGGTAACGACGGGATTTTAATTTAGCCCTCAAAGGATGTTATAAATTCTCAGCGCTAATTAGCTGGCTTAAGTAGAGCCGGAGGATGGGTTTGGAGGAGCTTGCAGGGAAGCGCTGCAAACGCCAAATAAAGACGCCTGTAAATAAATGCGTAAAGAAAGTAAATGCAAAAATAAAGCCTGGCTTGGTTGCAGTAAGCCTGGGACTAAATGCTCCTGGGATTTTGAGCCGTGGAAAGGCTCCATCGCTTTCCACCACGACTGCGGGAGCCACTCGGGCTGCAGGGGGGACCTGGAAGGGGAAAAGGGCACTTTTTGGGGACCGGAGCAGGGAGGAGAAGCCAAACCCCGGCTGACCACCAAGCCCGATGGATGGGAAAGCCGTGAGCCGAAGCACGGCCGCAATCGCTGCCCCGGCGCAGGCAGCGCTGCCTACAGCAGGCAGCCAGCAGGGTCTGGCAGCTCATGCGAAATCCTGCTCCCCTTGGACCGGAGCATGCGGGATGAGGGGAAAAACCAGTGCCAAAATTTGTAGGGGAAGATGAGGAGGAGAAAGACAAACTATTTCTAAGCTACTACTTGTGGAAAGGTGCTCATTTCTCCTTATGCTAAAATTAATCTTTATTTTAACATGAAAACCTCCTTATCAAAGGGCTTTAGCCTGCTTTGACGTGACCGCAGCGCTTCCCTCATAGCCCCTCCAAAGCGCTTCCGTAATCCAAAGCCGTGCCGCCCGCCAGGAAAACTCTAACACAGGAAAAGACCCTAAAAAAAGGAGCATTTTGGTGGCGTTCGCATTTATCAGTCTCGCTGCTTTATGCAAAAACCCTCCGGAAGAGAGGTGGGGATGGAGAGGTGGGCAAAGATGCTGTTAGGGGAAAACCAGTTTGGGATGGGTTGATGGTGGGAGAGGAGCAAGAAGCCAAATGTGCTGGGAAATTCGGAGGAGCCTTTGCATGATGCTCTTCTCCGGCAGCATGGGATCTGCTCTGCTGATGCCGACCTTTCCGTGCTCTCCGGGGAGGAGGAGTACCAACGAGCAGAGACACAAACACATCCGTGCAATAAATCCGGGCTTTTTCCATCTTAAAAGGATGCAAAAACTCAGGCATCCAGCCCTGTGTCATTGCCAGCGCTCCGCCGGGCCGCCCTCTCATGACACCCCTTTTCCCAAGGGAAAAAGCAGGTTTTAAAACGTGCTTTAAAAGGGAAAACGCGAGCGTGGCTTCGCGCGCCTCTTGTGCCTTTCCATCAAAATCACTACACCGGCGCGCGAGCCCCAGGCGAGCTCACCCCTTGCTGACACCAGCCGTGGCGACGCTGGCCACGCCGGGGCTTTGAGGGTATCAAGAAGGGAGCAGATGACGCTCAGAAGTGCATGGAACACGCTCCGGAGGAAATAAAATACCCCGGTCGCCACCATCGCATGTGCTTCGTCGGGGCGAGCGGTGCCCCGCGGCCGGGGGACATCAGGAATAGCAGCAGCAGCTGTCGGATGGCCGGAGCCGCGATGCCGGTGGGTTTAATCCCTCTTGGAAAAGGTGTAGGGTGGGGAGGAGGAGGGTAAAAAAAAAAAAAAAATCCAAGGAATGTGGTTATAATTTCAGGGTGGAAGCATCGTTACGGAGGCGGCGGCGAACGAGCTATGACCACGGGGGAATTCAACGTTATTTCCGTGACTGGGAAAAACCCCAACCTTCAGGCGATCCGGGCCGAGAAGAAAAAGGTTTAAAGCTCTAAAGTGAGTAAGAACCACATCGCCGTAAGGTCAGCCAAAGCTGCGCGGCCGGTGTTAATTTAGGAACGAGGTATTGACGGCTTCAGAGAAGTTTTGCACCTGAAAACAGGGATTTTGGGGGTCGAGTGAGCAGCGAAAACTCCTGGCAGAAGCAGCCAGCTCAGGTCTGCCCCGAGGTGAAGCCCTTTGAGCATCGCACCGCCCCGGTCCTCAGCACCCTTTTTTATCCCCAAGGTTTTGAATCTGGCATGTTAAACGCCTGCCCGCGTTTGCAGAAGCATCTTTCCTTGCTGCTCCCTCTGCAGTCGCAGGCACCGCCGAGACCCTCAAAAGTCCGTAGGAAAAAGACTCCCAAGCTGCAAAGGACCAGCACAACTGTATTTTCTCGCTCAGAAGAGCCCAACCTTCTTCTCACTGCTCTGTTCTCATCAAAGAGATGTCCCCCGATATCTCCAGGCTGGTCGATACCATTCAGCTCTAGCGCGTACACCTAGAGCAGCAAATCCCTCCATGGGGATGCAGTTCACGGCTATTCCCGATTAATAAAACCTCGCCTTAGAGCCTAAAATGAAGGTCTGTTTGATAAATAGGTTCTCCCGTCTCGCTTTGCATGCCGATATCCTTCGACAGCAATTTGCGACCCGAACCCAGAAGCAAAAGGCAAGTGCAGATAAACTGGGATCGACCCGAGGCAAGCAGAGAGCAAACCCTTCCCATCGAAGCGAAACACGCTGTAGAAAACAGGCAAATTAGGAATATTTGTTGTTCTTTCTGCCCGAGTCATCTGGAGCGCTCACAAAGCTGCATGAGCTGTTTTTTAACGCTTTGCTGAGCGCAATAAAGTGAAGTATCTGCCAGAGCAGCGCAGCGCAAGGTCGCTGCACGCTACCGAACCCGAAGCTCACCTAAGGGATCCAGCAAGCCCCAGCGATCCCAGGACGCTGGCGTGTTTATGAATCCTCCCAGTGCCGTGACTATTTGCTCCTTTGCCCGCCGAGGATTCCAGAACGGCAGGGGATGCCGGCAGGGAATGCGTGATGCCGACCCAGGGACAAAAAGCCTTTAAAAGGCTTTTCTGGATTCCTCTGCAGAGGTAAAGGCTCCTCGGCCGAGCAGCGTGTGCTAGGTCTTAGTTCATTTCCTAATTAACTTTTTTACAGGGAGATAATTATTTATAAATAATGTAGTTTAAGTGAACTCGCCAGGAATCCCGGCTGAAGTACTCGGCGGCGTTACGAGGACTGGGTTAACCCTTAGGATCCTGGCAGCACACGGGAAAGGCGATGGCAGCAGAGTGGGATGTTCCTGGGCGTTGTAGGACGGACGATGCCTTCACTACCTACAGCAAAACCACTCCTGGGTATGTGGGTATCACCCGAGCATCGACAGAATTGCTCCTTGAGAGTTATAACCTGACAAACCTTTCTTTCCACGGCTCTTCTCTCTTCTTTTTAGGAAATCAGAAAGGTATACAGGGTGATTTATCTATAGAGGCTCATCAACCGCTGCTCGGACCCTCCCTGCTTTGCAAGGGCTGGCAGGGCTGGAAACCCGTGCCAACGGCAGACGCGTCCTCCACGGAGGCTCAGCCAAGTCCCCTCCCGCCACGCGCTGGGGTAGATGTGGCCGCAGAGGGACCGAATTGGAAATCAAGCCCCATTTGGAGAGCAGCTCCATCCTCGCTGGCGTTACCTTTGACAGCAGGAGCGATGGAGATGCTGCAGCACTCCCCAGGAAAGCAGAAAGGCAGCTGGTGGTGGAAGCAACGCAGAGCTCCCAGCTCCTCTGCTTCTGCACCGTTACTTTTTCCTATTTCAACGTTATCCCCCCTCCATGCCCCCTTTTTTTTGGCCAGTTATAAGGTCATCTCCGCACATGAGGTTGCAGCGACGCTTGGCATCCAGGGCAGAACATCAGCCGCCCCCCAGGGAAGTCCTGCGTTCACCCAAGCCGCGGTCGGCACAGCCCGAGAGGTGAGCAAAGGAGCTTCACCAAGCCAGCACCCAGAAGGACGAGGAGGTGAGAGCACCATGAAAATCTCTGCTCGACTGTTTGTCACCAGGGCAAAACCTGGCAGCAACCAGGGGAAGCTGCTCTTCAGCAGCTACCGGGCAGCACAGCGTATTTCATCAGGTATTTCCCAGCGGCAAGAAAAACAACTTAACTCCGTTAATCCCCTACCACTATTTTAAAGCACAAAAAACCAGTGGCCCCCATGGTCAACAGAGCCACTACGGCTTATCTCGGGTCGCTGCTGTCCCTCCGTCACCCGCCCAAGTCTGTACCGACCCCAACAACGGCCCCGGCGTTTGCTGCTCCTGCTCCACAGGACAGGATTATCCTCACAGTCTGTCCAAGAGATGTGAACGCCAAGTTTCCCTCGCTGACGCAGCGCTTACCTTCATGGGGTTTTCGTCGTACGTTGGGGTCCCGAGGTCCATTTCAGCTTCGTGTTCAAGGCTGGCGTCATCCCCTGGGCTGTCCCAGGTAGGAGGGTCCCACTGGGTTTGCCTGGAGGAAGACAGACAGACAGACAGACCACCGTCACTCTTAAAAGTAACTGGTACCTGCCTATTGATTGTCCCATCAACTGGGACCATCTGGTCTCCATCAGTCATCAAAACTCTTAACAGGGGTGTAACGCACGGCCCTGTCTTGCTATTAATGATGAGTTTGAGTAGGCTTCGAAGTTGGAGAAGGCTAAAGCCAAGCGAGAAGAACTTAAAGACCTTGGGGCAGGTACTCCTTCCCGCAGAGCAAGGGTCAGCCCTTGGCACCTCAAGCCAAGCGTTCAGCCACAGGTATCTCCTCGTGGAAAGGACAGAGAGCAAAGATCTTGAGAAAGGCCACAGGAATGAGCAGGAGCTTGAAAGGATGGATGGGCAGATGATGCGAAGCTCACCCATACGCTAGAAGGGGCTGAACGCAGGGCGAGAGCTCTTCTTGGCTCACTGCACATAGGAAGCACCATTTCTGCAGAAACATCTCAGATGAGATGGAAGAAGCCATCAGAGCCCGCTCGGGCTCGTCAGGCCAAGGAGCGAGGAAGAGCCCCACCACGCTCAAACCGGGGAAGGATGGGGAGAACTCGTCTGGATTTCCTCAAGGCGGCGAAGAGGGGAGCAGGCAGCCGTCGGCATCCAAGAGCAAATACAGGACGGCGCCGGGGAGGAAAACCACAGACCAGGGGAGGAACACAACCAGGAGAAATGGGGACCGGCAGGACAGACCGCTGTCTTTGCAAGACTAGGGCGAGTACGGGACTCTCCATCAGGCGAGAGGACTCACCTAACAGACTAAACCAGAGGGATGCAAACGACAGATCTCCAGACCTCGTTAGGTTTGGAGGTGACCTAATGCGGCAACTATTTTCCATCTCTAGACTCTGTGAAGCCAGGATGTGCACTCTTCAGCTCAATGCAAAGAAACCCTGAAAGCCTGCATCAAAAGAAGCCGCTGGTTTGAGTTTCTCGAGGTTTCTCACCTGTATCAGAAACCCTGTCCCACTTCAGGGCTTTTTACTTTTCAGGATATGCTGGGGGGAAGCATAAAAGTCTGATTTCAAGGAGCCCCCACGCGCTTCATCATGCCACTTAATTCTCCAGATACTGCTGACTATCCCTGACCTTGGACCACTATTAATTTGATTGCTAAGAAGAACGAAATATTAAAATAAGCATGAATATCAACAAGATTTCCTTTCCTCTACTGGCCTCATCCTGTTGGAAGATCTACAGTTAAAAGAAGGATTGAAAGAAATCTTCCAGCATGTGTTCCTCGAAAAAGTTCAAGATTAATTATATTCAATTAGTGGCTGCTCGTGTAGCTGCAGAAGATGCACGGAGGAGGCATTCCTCGCCAAGGGGGAAGGCTCAGTTGGGTCTCCTCATCTCATTGCAAGACTTCCGAACCACGGCACAAGTCACAAATTCCTGCTCGACTGTTTTCTTTTTCGTCCTGGGGTGTGAAGATCTCCTGCTCTGCTGTCGGTGCAACTCTTGACGTGTGAGGTAGCAGGAAGGAGTCCAAACGGGAGATTGAAAAGATCGATTGATGCAGAGAAACGTGTGCAAGTAACAATAACTGACATCAAGACAGTCAGGACACATAAGAAAATACTCAGGCTTAACCCTTTAGAGAGGTGGGTCCCCACGCAGACCTCACGCGGAGTTTGAAATTAAAAAAATCCTTTTCGGAAGACTAAAATTCATGATACTCATTTTAGATAAGTTCATAGGTATTGATCCAAAAACCTGGTACCTTCCAAAACTGATCGCAAAGGTGTGGGGAAAACACTGGGAAACTCTGTTTCTTGCTCCAGAACAGACCAAAGGTTTGAAGATGGAAAAAACGAGGGTGAGAAAACAAACCCTTTGACGCTGCACGCCACGGATCCCGGCTGATCCCTGAGCCACCAAAGACCTCCTCTTCACACGGCATGCCCACCGCAACGCTCGCACGCACATTAAAGCCTCCACAGACCGGGGTTATTTGCCTGGCACGGCTGCCAGAGCCGCACGGGTGTTTCAGAGCGCGAGGAGCAGAGAAGGTCTCTCTCTACCTGTTAATTCTGCACCGTGTGGGGCACCTCTTATTCTGGCAGAGTGACAGGAACCAAAGAAGATGTCAAAAGAACTAAATCCAACTTGACCGAGATGCTGGGGAGAAAGATGTTGCTTTGATGGGATTTTTTTTTTTTTGCAATCAGATGTCAGAAGTGGAGCTCCTCACCACCGCGTTATCACACCGGGTTACAACTCAACGCGCGGCTGGAGTCATCGTTTGCAAGGAAATCGTTTGCCATCATCACACTTCTGCTCACAGAAAACGGGGCTCTATACCCGGGCCACATTTATGGGGGTGAAGGAAAGGTTTTGAGCAATCTCAGCCTCCCACCCACTCAGCTAACGAGCAGCACCCTGCCGGATGCCTAACGAGACACCGAGGGCTGAACATCCATTTCTCTTACACCCAATTCCTTCGCTTGAGCCATCAAACTCCAACCCCGACGCAGGCATCACGCTCACCTCGTTATCAGGCTCGCCTCGTTATCACACTCACCTTGTTACCACGTGGTAGTAGTAGATCTTCCCCTCTGGATCTCGGGCTGTTTTCCAGTTGGGTGGGAGGACGATCGTTTTGGGTTTTGGAGGGGATGGCGGAGGCAAGTCCAGGAGGTTATTGGTCACCACAAGCTCTGGCTGAAAAATAGCACAAAAAGGGGTGAAGACAAAAACATGAGTGGCTGTGAGGGCGGTCAGAGCAGCCCTGACAGCTCTTTCCCCCATGACAAAGACTTTGTTGAAGGTAAAACTTAAAAACGATGTTAGTGTGGGCCCAAGAAGTAGCGAGGACAGTATCTTTCCCTAGTTCTTCATCAACTACCCCAAGCACCCACTCGACCACATGCCGAGCTTGTAATACAGCCACCTTGCCACCCGTGCTCTTAAATCCTCCGTGGTGGATGCCAAAGCCACCGTTTCTGATGGAAGGGCTTCAGCGGCGAAAGCAGGCCACGGAGCTCCCACGTGCCCACCCATACACAGCCTTCTCACATGTGCTGGCAGAAAGCCTGAACGCAACAGGATCTGGGCTCAAAAGCCCCAAAAATGTGTCTGATGCGCACATCCAGCCTGGAGAGCAGCGTTCCGAAGGGTGCCAGCATGCTGCCGCATGGGAAACTCTTCCGGCTGGTACCACCACCGCTTTCACAGCATCCAGAAGCCATGGGGAATCACGCAAACCCAAAGCAGATGTAGACGAACGCTCCCCATCCCTTCTGACCCCCCAAGCCTTACCTGCTGGATGGGCTGAGGCTGCCCGGCTGCGACGATCGTAGTTACTGCTGTCGGTGGCTGCACTATGACTCCCTGCGGATGAGCCGTGTAAATCTGTTGGCCCTGGATGTACTGGAGACCTGGCTGGGCGTAACTCTGAAACGGAGCACGAGGAATCACAAGTCAGCTTGCTTTACCAAAAAAACATTTACTGGAGGACACGGTACAGCTTCCCTTACCGGGAATCAAATAGCAGAGGCAAGAAGAGGATAACAGTCCTCGAGGACCAGCGGAAGATAACATCCAAACCACACAGCAACAACCAGTGACTGAGGTGGGGTTCAAGCAAACGATCTTCATATACGATTGGCCTATTTGCTATCCCAGGAGTCACACAATTGCCTACGTCTTGCTTTTAGGAAGAACGAGGCATTGGCAAGATGCTGAATGCCAACACCCTTGTTAACGAAGAGAAAGTAGAAGGAGACAGCACCTCAGCACGGTCATTCGGAGCTCAAGGCTGAGCCTGACGGAAAGGGACGTGTAATTCAGAGAAAACAGATAAAGAAGGTTGATCTGTTGGGGTTTTTGTTTGGTTTATGTCATACAAGAGCTGGTAGCTCCAGACCCTGCTTCCAAAAGTCAACGGAAGGCGAGCTCACACCTCCACGTTTTACTGCTTACTTGGTCAGTGACAGTGGAAGCTCCTACCCAGAAATATCTGTTCACCAGAATCAACAATCAAAAAACCAACATAACTTTTATAAACAGGTTAAAAAAAATCTCTGCAAGCTGTAAACTCCTGCTTGGCCCCAACAACTATGATACATGGTGTCTGTACACAGAAAATACCCTGCCTAAATGTGCTTTTCTCAGATTCTTGGATGGGAAGTTATCTGAGAAGTGCTACTGCAGCTTAATATTAGAGCAAAGTAGGATGCTCTAATATTAACAACGCTAGCGAAGAGTGAGCAAGTAAAGTGTACCAGGCTGGTACCCTTCGTTTTGTGGGTGTTCCGTGCCACGCTGTGTCTGAAATGGAAATTACCTGTACAATCGGTGGGGTCGTCTGCGAGTAGGGGGACGTCACACCGTAAACGGTCTGACAGGTCTGTCCTTGGTAATATATGGCTGGTTGGGACTGGGCTGGCGAGTACTGCTGTTGTACAGCTACAGTCTGCTGGCTGGAATCCCAGACCCCGTAACTCTGGCTCTGCACCGGTCCCGGCGCGGCCACGGGCAAGACGGCCACGTTGGGTTCTTGATGGACCACGGTGTCGCTTTGTGCTACATACTGCGGAGTTGTAACCTCCATCGTTGTTGCTACATGTTGGACTACTGGTACCGGCTGAGGAGTAGTTAGGCTTGGTTCCACCGTGTGCCCAACCAAAGTCTGGGGGTGCTCGTATGCCGCCGGCGAGCACATCGAATCCATGGTGGGCGTGGGCAGCAGCACCTTGCCAGCGTTGGGGTTGCTGGGGTCTACGTAGGCTTGCATGGGGTAGCCAGGCGGGTAGCCGATAAAGCTGTGGTGGGGCGTGCCGTAGCCCATGGAGTCGTAGGGCAGGGGGGACGTCATCCCCAGGTTTTGCAGTTGCTGTTTCTGGGCTTCCCGCTGGGCGACCTCCTGCTCGAACAGCTTCCTGCGCTCCTCTGTGGACAGCTTGTTGCGATCCTTAAGCCGGACTTTCTTCTTTGAAGACGCTGGTGTGTCATACCTGGGAAAGAAAAGAAAAGGTTTTGTGAGATCTCAGAAACCCGCAGGTCCAGGGCAGCAGCAGCAAAAGGACCACCACCGACAGCACGCAGACCTGGGGGGGCCCAAATGCCCAACGGCAGCATCAATTCCTAAAAACGTTCATTTGTTTTCAAGCTGCTTGACCAATCGTGGCAACTCAGAGAGAGGAGAAACGCCCGCCGGTCCTGCTCGTCCACAAGCAAGGAGCCAGGGCGGAGGATGAACTAAGTGGTCCCACTGGATTTACCAACTTCAGTTCGGTGCTGAAGCTAACAGAGATGCAAAGATGCAGCAGAAGTAGTCCAGAGGACCTGCTAGGCAGCACCGAGATACCCGGAGAGGGGAGGCAACATCTCCAGGGCCAACAGGAAACCCGAGGAAAGGGCAGAATAAGCAGGGTGTCCCCCGAACAGGCCGAGTACCCGTGCTGGAGACCCTCTGCCATGGTTTCCCAAACCAGGACCAGTGAAGATGGGTTTTGGAAGAGGCTCTCCAAAGAGAAGGCGCAGCTCACACCGCAGCGTCTTCACCCCCGAAGACCAGGGCAGCTCAGCGATGGGGAAAGCACCCCATCTTTCTTGTTTAAGGACCCCCCCCGTGTTGGCGGAGCTGCAGACGCTGTGCGTTTGCAGACATGACAAAGAACAAGGGAATTACAAACAGCACGTTTCTGTTTAGAGTCATGCTATTTACTAGACCACAGATTCAGCTTAAAAAATAATAAAGTGGGGATAGATTTTTTTAATTCTTTTTTTACAAATAAGAATTTTCATCCCGAGACGCAGAGCAGCTGGAGGGATTTTTCCAAGGAGTTAAAGAAGAGAGAAAAAAAAAAAAAAAGCCTAAGGACTTTGATCAGACCTCAACCATGGAAAATTTCAGATCAAAGGTGGATATTTTGAGAAGTTATGAGTGTGGTAAAAGAGGGATTACAAGCAAAAATGCTTTGCAGCCCTAATATAATGGATTCTACAAAGCATCCAGTATATTCTCTATATACTCACTTCATGTTCATGCATCCCATTTACATATCAAAAGCACATTGCTACCAACAGATACGCTTAAGATGTTCCCTCACATTCCCAGAGTGGCTGCAAGGATCTGTTAATGTGAACCTCATTGACGTGAAGAGTTCGATTTCAATAATTAAAGTCTTTCTTGGCACTGCCTGGGAGAGTTTACACGAAAGGCAGCCGGCGTGAAGGGACGGGCAGAAGAGAACTGAGGGTTTAGCGTAGAGCAAGCCAGCGATGCTCTTCTGTTTGCTCTGCTCCTCTCTCCACCTATTTTATTATTTTGTCTTATTAAATCTTTCATATAACAAAGGGGGACAGTCAGAGCGGGGAGAGCATCCCCAGAGAAGGATGCCAGCACCCCGGTCCTTCTCCCGGCCACGCAGCGACAAGGATGCAGCTGCAGGAGGGAAGAGCCAGAGCAGGCGACTCCTCGCCCGCGAAAGAGTTTGTTCTATTTAAAACAACACAAAAAAATACACTATTTATTCTGCCCTTCTTCATCTCTCTTGACAAACCACCGTTACTCAGCTTCACTTCTACCCCCAGACCTCAGTGATGTTTCCATCCTCCAAATGGCTAATTACAGTAGTATAGATTTACATTACAGTATTATAGCTTTACGTCTTATTTTTTTATCCAGATGTTTTAAAGTTTCCCAGCACAGCTCAATACGAGGACAAAAGTTTCCTCGCCTGGCTGACTCACCACCCATTGTTCCCTAATTACTAAGTGGCTTTAGATCCTATTTAAAAGGGACAACAGAAAACTGACTTCTTTAAAGTAAATTCCTCGGTATTCTTACTGCCTTTAACATGATCTGAAGTCTCCCTGAAATGCAAGACCTGTAATATTTTCCTTCTCCTAATTAAGAAGCAACTTTTCAAGGGAGGAAAACGAGCATCTGGTAGCAAGCAGCCGCCGATTCACGCGCTGCCTTGGACCAGCCCTGCCACCACCGTCACCTCTATCGCTCCTCCGGCCCCAGGAGGGTTTGGCTGTGCCCGGCCACACGCTTGCGGGGAATAACCCTGGGAGCTGGCGCAGGCTCGGGCGCTCTGAAAGCGATGGTCTGAATCTATAGGCAAAGGAAAAGGCAGCTTTGGGCGGCTGCCAGGGTCATTGGACAGATCTGATTCTCATTTAACATCTGGGAGAACAACTAATCATTAAAAATATTTTCTCTTTCTGGTTGTTCCTTGAACTGGCCAACTCATCAAGACAAAAGACGTCTACGTTTCAGTTATCTAGCCCTTATCTTTACTCCTCTAAACACCCATCCCACCAGGCCTGGTCAGCAGAAGTATGTCATGTGGAAGGGCACAACTCACGCTAGTGCAACACGGATCGGCTGCTTTTATTTTCTACTTTATCTTCAGCATCCGTGCGCACTGTAATTTAAAGTATTTTGTTCTTTCACTGCAGCTTATAGACTTCCTGCGTTGTTTCCCTAGACAATCTGTGTTGAAAAATGCTTTTTTTAATAAGATGTAAGTAAACTTGAAGTCCCCGCTCTCCCTTGTACCCATCACTTTCTAAACGTACGCAGGGTAGGTGGGAATCCATCGGGCAACGGAGCGCCCACAAAAAAGAAACACAAAGTAAAATCACCGCAAGGTCTTTAAAACTTAAGAGACTCCTTCTCAGCCAAGGCAGCGTGGTGCCGCCATTCCCAGGGGAAGGAAGGCAGGAGACATGGCACCAGCTTGGTGGGGTCATATCTACCTGGACCGCTTTCCTTGCGCTCAACGGTTTTGGGGGATATTCACTTGGTCAAGGAAGTTGTTTTGTGTTAGAAATCCTGTTTGGCGCGGGTACTGCTGCTAGCTCTTGTACAGGCACGGGCTTGCTCTAAGTTTAAGTTTAGAACAATCCCCAAGCACACCGGGGAAAGGTGGAGTAGAAAAAGGGAATGGGTTTTGAAGGACTCGGAAGACCTCGTTGCATTAGGAGGGCTACATCCCTAATTTCTGTGCGAGAGCTGGATATAGCTTCCCTCGTCATCCATCTAATTCCCAAAAAGTGCCTGAAGACAAAGGTGTAGGTTATCTGAAGACGAAGGTGTAGGTTATCCGAGAGGAGAGGCCACCCAACGCCAAGGAATCACCCAACTCTGGCCAGGGAACACATCTCACCATGCACACGGGATTCCTCCAGGAGAAAATTTCCTTCCCCATCCCTGGGTGTTTTCAAAGATCATCAGGACCATTTTTCCCAGGGTTTCTACCCAGGACTACCGCAGATCCGACGCTCCCAGCCCAGCAGTCAGATCCTCAGCCCTGCCACCACCAGACAACTTGCCTGTCCTCCGGCCTCTTCGTTCCTCGCTCGTACGCCGAGGACGGAGGGGACAACGAGTCTCTCCGTCTCTTCTTCTCTTTACTCTGGCTCTGCCTCTCGGGATCCCGCTCTCTGCTCAGGATGGGGTTCTTTGGAGTAGGAGTCTGATCCCTGTGGCCGGCTGTCTCTCTCCCACGGTCGGCTGTTTGGGAAAACGGGTAAAAGGGAGAGAATTTTTGTAATTCAGCGTTATTTCTAGCTCTCCCCTCCTGCAGTTTCAGTAGCTTCTGCTAATCACCACAGTCTTCATTCAAACAAATTATAGGTTGACCTGTATCAGCCTCAGGGCTACAGGATGGTTAAAAAAAGACCCATAAAATAAACCAAAACAAAACTTGTATTTTAAATCCTATTTTTAGATACTTCTCCCACATCTGAGCTGGTACCTACTGGACGAAAAGGCCTCACTCTTTTTTTTCAGATCCCGCCAGTGTCCCCTCCTCCCATTCTTCCAGCAGGAAACTTATTTCAGAGTGGGAAAACAGCAGCTCCAGCTCTCAGCATACATCTTCTGAAGGGGCTTTTATGCCTGAAAAACTTAACTACGAACCAAGCCCATCCCAAAAGGGCCTTGCCACTGACACGGAGCCTGTGCCGAAAGCCGCTGCCTCTGGCTGGACCTCGAGAAGTGCAGCTGGAGAGGAGGAAACCGGTGTGTGGCCAAGGTCATGCCACCGTAATGTCGTCCTGCCTTCACCCAGGCAGCGCATTGCTGCCCGCTGGTATCCGTTGGGATGTATTTTGGCACCACGTGCTCTTATATATATATACGTGTCTGCCCGCAAGCAGGGCAGGCGCCTTGCCGCCTGCAAGCCCAGCCCAGAAGCCATTTCACGGCAGCTAACGAGTTTTCAGATCAATCCCAAATCCCAAACGCTCCCTTGTGCTCTCCTGGCCTCTGAGGCCATTCTAGGAGAGGGGAAAGAAGGAGCGGAAAAGGGAGAGAAATTTGTGGCCACCCACCAACGCCCGGAAGGTGATTTTATTCACGCTTGGCTCTGGCAAGTTTTGCTACAGAAAAACCACTTCCCGCAGCATCTGCATTCAGCGCGCCCCTTATTTCACCTTGTCTCCAACAACACGCTGATGTTCCTTGGGTAAATTAACATTATTTATTATAATGGCTAAATTTATTATATTAATTTACCCAAGGAGGTAAATTAACAAGAGCAAGGATGCCCTAAGGATGCTCCGAATTTAAAAGAAAACCCCGTAATACGACAGGATGGAGACTCCTGCTTTACATCTCAGGGGAAGGCAGAGGGGAATTTATCGCCGTGGCAGGGATGCACCTGTAAAACCATGTGAAAACAGCGAGCAGGTGATGTGGCTAAAGCGGACTTGGCAGCTGGGATATAAGCCATTCCGGGGGCGCCCACGTCGGCGTTCTGCATCGGATCAGGAGCACGCAGAGCCCCTGCTTCCCACCCTTTAGTCTGCACTGCTGGTCTCGGAGCAAGCAAACCTGGATTCATTTAGCAGGAAACTCAAAACCACGTTCCAGCCGCAAACACGCACCGGGGTCCACGGGGCCAGACACCAGCCAGGCTGTAAAACCCCCTGAAATGTGCCCACCGTGGATATCGGGGTCTCAAGAGGCAACCGTAGCCCTCTGGGGACCCACTCGTGGGGTCTGTGCTGGTGGTTAACCCCGCGTGGCCAGGCTGCGGTGATGCAGAGGTAGAGAAAGCCGGGCTGGGAAGCACTGCCCAGGCTGCAGAGGTGATTTACACGGGTCCTAACCATGCCATTGGGGAGGAGAAGAGGTTTTAAGGTTGTTCAACGGGTGGAAGTGGAGGCCAGGACCGTGGGACGGGACCCAAACTCGAGGGCTGACGAGAGCATCCCGTACGCAGCAAAGAGGAACGGTGCCATACTGTGCATCGCACCCCGAGCACCCATTTAAAGCCGGCTCTTCTCTCCATACTGGTAAATCCTACCTCCCTTACCGGGAGCTGCTCATCCATCAGCTATATTGTCATATGCTGGATTCACGACTAGGATACTGGACCCAGCACCTCAGCTGAAGCTCTTGCAGGTACAGCTGGACCAAGGGGGTAAAAAACCCATCCCACGCTCCCACCGGAGATACAATAAAACATTTTTCTTCACCCACTGCTTGAATATCTTCCCTGTTTTCAATTATTAGGAACACTGAGCTACGAAGGCAGAACGTCACCTGACATCACATACTGAGAAAATTTCGTAGGAGCATAGTGATACTTGGGAAGACGTGAGTACGTACCACTGTTCTCCTTTTCTGCTTGACTCTTCTTCGGGATCCGGTACACCTCCTGCAAAGCAAGCGACAAGCAGGGTCAGAGTTTCAGCTACTCACAAGAACAACCCCAATATCTACGGGGCTGCAAGAATCATAACACGGCACTAATAATTTAACAATTCGATCATAATTTTAAAACAAACAAACAGAAAGTGTCTCTTGAAGGCAAGTTCTGGTTTTAGGCAAATTATTGTGGTGCTTTCTATATATTGCCTCTGATCAGCATTTCATGTTTGATGAGTTTAGGCGGCTTTTGGGGCCAAGTGCTACAGGCAGTGCTGCAGGACCTAAGCTGGCCATCCCGCCCACGTGCTACGAGCACCCGAACTTGCAGCTTTGCCGGAATAGCGAATAAATGATTTTTGCAATTAAACCAGCTGCCCTCCAGGTGCAAGATTGTGCTTTTCTACCTCTTATTTTGTCAGCCCTGGTGTTCCCCCAGTGACCACAGCCAGCACAGATCCCAGGTGAGTCTCGGTTTGTCGGAGCGTCTAAGGCCACCCATCCCTGCCCTGGCAAACAAAGCTGAACACGGGCATCTGACCTGTCCTCTAACGACACCGCGGTGACGTCCCTGTCTACCACCAGTGCCTGAAGACCTCTCGTTGTACCTGTCCTGGTCTTCAAGGCAGTTTTAGGTAGTCCTGCGAGTACCAGGGAGTTGGACTTGATAATCCTTATAGGTTCTTCCCACTTGAGATATTCTATGCTTCTGTGATTCTACGACAGCCGTGGTTTCACCACATTGGAGAAACAGAGACGGGGTCCACCACGTTTCCCATGATGTTCCCCAGATCCAACGCTTGACGTTGGAGCACTCCGAGAGAAATGAGCAGGAGGCCATCTCCCAGGTCTGAGTAAACCCCTTCGACCAAGCACCTACTGAAGGCTGCTGAGATCAGCTACCAACACCCACCACCCCTTCTCCTACGGCAGCCAACTCCGCACCCCGCTGCTTATCCAGCTCTGGGGTCCTCAGTACAAGAAGGACGTGGACCTGTTGTAGTGGGTCCAGAGGAGGTCACGAAGATGATCCGAGGGCTGGAGCACCTCCCTGATGAGGAAAGGCTGAGAGAGTTGGGGCTGTTCAGCCTGGAGAAGAGAAGGCTCCGGGGAGACCTTATTGCGGCCTGCCAGTACTTAAAGGGGGCTTATAAGAAAGATGGGGACAGACTTTTTAGCAGGGCCTGTAGCAATAGGACAAGGGGTAATGGTTTTAAACTGAAAGAGGGGAGATTCAGACTAGATAGAAGGAAGACATTGTTTATGCTGAGGGTGGTGAAACACTGGCACAGGTTGCCCAGAGAGGTGGCAGATGCCCCATCCCTGGAAACATTCCAGGTCAGGCTGGCCGGGGCTCTGAGCAACCTGATCGAGTTGAAGATGTCCCTGCTCATGCAGGGGGTTGGACTAGATGGCCTTTAAAGGTCCCTTCCACCCAAACCTTTCTATGATTCTTATTTATATCAAGCTGTATCACCCAGCTGAGCATCAGGCACGGGGACAGCCCCTGGAAGAAGCATCATGTTCCAGATAACCTGCAACTACCAAAGAAACTCACTTTTCCCACGCATTAAGCAGCCCCCCTGTGCCCAGCGGCTTTTTATATCCACGTTTTGGCTAAGAAAAATATATTTCTATTTTTTTTTATTTATATATATATATACACACACACAGACACACACACATATATATATAAGAAAAATATATTCTGAGCCTCACGTTTCAGCCTAAGAAAACATATTTTCCTTTGGTGAAATAAATGAAAGCATAAGAAACCCTGTTGTGGTCTGTTCACAAGACAAAACCACTTCAAAAGGGCTGCTGAAGGTTAAAAAAAAAGTTATTTTGGCCAAGATTTTAGTTTTTTTTTAAATATTTTTGCTTTTCCGTGGAGCCTGAACACAACGCAGCAAACACGTGCAGTTTGAAGCATCTGCAAATACGCTATCATGTGTGCTGCGACCTCTTCCAGCGCTCAGAGGCACTAGGAGTCTGTAAATACGCCCTTTTTTAACTGTTCTTATTTATTTACACATTTGCTATGGATCAAAAGAGGCAGGAGTAGGAAAACCAGATCAGGAGAGTCCAGAGCAGAGGTGCGGATGCAGAAGCATTGCTATTGCTCCTCTTTCCCTGCAAACCCTTTTCTTTCTGCAGCCCGGGCGTGCTGCCTGTGCCCATCCAGCTCAACCCAAGCCATGCCAAGCTGGGGAACCCCCCCCGACCACGGGGCAGCAGATCCACAGGGATCGGGGCAGGGAGGAGGACGTGTTGAGACCACAGCCACCGCCCACGTGCTCTTCATGCCGTAGGGTACCAAGGGCTCAAAGCAAAGCAGGTTATGATGCACACCCTATACACTTCTGCATCTTCAAGACCCCCAAGCCCAGCCCTTGCTGTGCCACCAAGCTCCAGCCTGGTTTTGGTCCCCTTCATGCCCTATTCCCACGAGGGAATTCGCCGTTAAACACACTCAGGCTGTTACTCATCGCTTGTAGCATTTTTGCCCTTCTAATATCCAAACGCTAGCACAACTCCTTGGACTAAGTCACGTATTGCAAAGAAACCCATGTTTCTTGTGTCTCTATTTCAAGGCAGGTTGTGGTTCAGAAGCCTGAGCAGCACCCAGCTTAGCTCCAAGCCTGCTGGCAGAATAAATTGGGGGCAGGACATTTCTGCTGACCTGTGGGGCTTACAGTACGCCGCTGCTTTTTTAACTAGGTTTTGTGTGCCTTGCAAGGGTCTTTAGGGCATCCTCTGATCACCTCCTTTAATTATCCCATCTGATCTTTAAGTGTATTGCATTGAAACCCTCCTGCGTTTACTTTCCATCATTATTATTTGCAGTAACGACCTCTCAGCTGCACCCGCACAGCCCCTTGCCCGCACCGCTGTCCCCCAAGATTTCTGCCCATGCTGGGTCGGTCCCCAAATGCCACCGACTCAGTCACCTACGCTGGCCTCCCGGGAGAAAGCAGGACCTTAGCCCAGGACGATGCGGGGGTTGCAGCCACAGCAATGTCAGAGATTGCTGAAGAAAAGGCGCTGCTTTGCAATGGGAAATTACAAGAGATGTTATAGCACTTTTAATTATTTATTGCTTTTCTGACCCGCCGGCAGCCCAGGGGTTATGCCTCTTGCTCCGTGCCTCGTTTGCAACTCCAGGCAGAAACGGCACCGCAGGAAGAGAGGGGAGAAGAGGAGCCTCAAAGAAAACAAGCGCAGAAGAGTGCGTTTTGCTAATACGATAGGTAATCCTTTGCAATTTGAAGTTATTTGAGCCAGAAACCACTTCTCATACATATATGGGTGGCACACTACATGTTGCTGAACCCCAAAAGCCACGTGAGTGGGAATAACTCATCAATACCGTCCCATTAACTTAATAAAATGGGACAGGACTTGGGAATGAAGATTAAAACTTCCCTAGGGTCCTGGTCTTGCAAATGCTGGGACTGGGACTGCCGCGGTTTAGCACCGCATCCTTGTTAAACACCACTGGATTATGCAGCAACAATTATTTCGATGTCATGTTAAGCAACCGCGTATCACTACAGATTACAAAACGAGTTTCATTAGCGCCACTGTGTTTTTCAATTGTGTTTTTAATTGCAATATCCTGACACTCAAAGCGATAAAATGACATTTTATCGTACTGATCCTACAGCGTGTAGAATGTATTGACACATTTTACAGCATTAATGACTGTCCGAGTTCTGGTAGCTTGGAAGAAAAGGCTCATTTTCTTTTAATTCCAGTCTGTATCAAGCCCTTGCGCCATTCCCTTCCTGAAGTAATATAGTAGTTCACAAGAACACCCAGTTATTTGAAGCAGAATGTGATGAACCAGCTATTTTCTGGCTGAATATGACCCATATGGTCAAGCGAAAGGAATTAAGACCAAAGAAACCAACTATGAAAAATCAGAGAGAGAAAATCCGGAGCATCCCTGATGGAGGCTGCAGCTGCATCCCCAAAAAAAGATGATTAATTCATAAAAGATATACTTGGCGCTATACAAAGAAGCTGTTCTGGTGGAGTGTGCTGAGATCCCAGCTTTCCCAGGGCAGGATTTGTGCCTCCCTACGACAGGAGATGGAGCAAAGCCAAAACCTCGGCAAAGCCACCTCCCCAAGTCCATGACCATCAGAGCCTCCGAACGGCGTTAATTCTTAATACTCGATGCAATGCCAGATGCACTGATCGTACCTTGATGCCTCGGGGGGAAAACACTGGGGACCTTCCCTAGAGTGCTAAAATATCCTTTAATTTAGGGCATGGATGAGGCAGAGGGGAGAAAAAGATGCATAAAACTGTTACTGGGGGAATGAAAGCTGCTTCTAGTTGGGTATTTAAAGCTTCCCTATGCTCAGAAATATGAAGCTTTACCTCAACTTGATTCTCAACCTTATGTAGTGTTCATTTGCTAAATAAAATGCCACTTGATTTTTTTTAAAGCTGGTTGGAAATTAATTGACCGGTGTCTCCACTGGGCTGCCCGGTTGCACCAGATTGCATCACCCGTTAGCAATGTGCCCACCTCCAGCACTGGATTTAACGAGAGAGCCCAGGTTTGAGAATCCCACTTTTATTGTGTTAGGAAAAAAAACATGTGCCCCGTGGGCTACGAAAATATATTTTCCTTTGGTGAAATAAATGAAGGTATAAGGAACCCTGTTGTGGTCTGTTCACAAGACAAAACCACTTCAAAAGTGCTGCTGAAGGTTTAAAAAAAAAGTGATTTTGGCCAAGATTTTTATTTTTTTAAATACTTACTTTGCTTTTCTGCGGAGCCTGAACACAACGCAGCAAACACATGCAGTTTGAAGTGTCTGCAAATATGTATGCCATGCTGAGAGGCATTAAGAGTCTGTAAATACGCCCTTTGTTAATTGTTCTTATTTATTTACACGTTTGCTATGGATCAAAAGACCCCAAATCCAGTGCGTTTTTAACTAAATGCAAAGAAACGAGGCAGCAGCTCACTGTTTGGGGTGGGGAGGGATGCAGAAGGAGCCAGCTGGGATAATAAAGCTATTTAATATATATAGTTATATATATTATATAATGCTATTTACTCGCTGTCCAGCGGCAGGGATGATTTTGCCTCTTACTGCCTCATGCGGGAAGGAGCGGACCACGAGGGCAGCTTCTGCAGACCCAAAAGCCCCCACCAGCAACAGGTTTTCTCTATTTATTTTCTCTCTCTCACATCACCCCTCCCCAAAAAGTTCATTCTCAGACACAGCACAGAGCGGCCAAAAAATCACCCCACGTCTGGCCCGAGCGGTGTTCCCATCAGCAGGAGAGAAGGTGTGATGAAGAGTCACCAAGCCATGAGATGATGGATGAACCGGGCAGGACAGCTCAAGGACAAGGGGCAGGCACGTGGAGGGAAGAGCTAAGCTAGACCAGCCTCCCCAGCTCCTAAAAAGATTTGTTCCATTAAACAGCAGGACGTGCAATGGGAAACTACTGGAAAAAAGGGGTCAATGGGAATAGAAGGAGACAGGGGTCACCGTGAGTAAGTAGACTTGGCAAACACGGCACTGCCACGTGTTCACCATGACATTGAAAGCGCAGCTGCTGAAGCTAAGAAATACAGCGATTTCAACTCAACAGAGGTCATTGAGTCTAAGCTTCGAGGTCAGAGATGGCTGAACGTGCAAGGGGCAAGAAAGCATCTGCCCTCCCTAGGTAGGAGAAAGCATGTTCCTCTGAAAGACACGGCTGTGACCACAGCAACAGGAGGCACTGGAGGGGGAAAATGGGTGAACCCATGGCAGGATGCGTCCCATCAAATTGGATTGCCCTACCGAAGGTCCAGGCGGCTCAACATACAAGGTAATTCTGAACTGGGGAGCGAGCTACGTCTTGCTGGAGAGCAGCTACGGATCTACCCAACGGGCTGCAGAGCCTCCAGCATCAGTGTGGTGAAGATGGAGGCAGACGAGTCTTTGAACCAGCAAGAAACAGAGGAATATGTCAAAATTGCTCCATGAAAACCAGATGGTGGTCAAACCAGACGCAAGCCAGGGGGAACTCCGAAGAAAAGCCTATTTTATTTTTGGAAACGGAAGCTGCTGGCTTTGAGCGTGCATAACTGCTAAATCAATGCAACCGCCGCTAACAGAGTCCAAATGGCTCTCTACCTTCCAGAACAATTTTTAATGAATTGCACAGAAAATTAAATACAGAAAGAAAAGTGATACAACTCTGTTACAAACAAAAGAAAAGAAAAAAAAAAAAACAGGATTTAGGCTGTCCAGCTGCAGACACAAAACCATCCTTGGCTTGGGAGAGGCAAGAGAGCTGCAGAATGGTCTCAAGACTCAAAGGATGCAGCAGTAGGAAAGGAAGATTGTGCCTAACGAAACCCTCTCCGGAAACCTGTCCCTTAGCTGCCGATTATTTCTGATTTAATGGGACTAAACTGGAGAAGACCAACGGACACCAACGACGGGTGTAGGGAAACAAGAGCGCAACCAGGTAGAGGCTCATCTTGTGCTCGTGCCAACGCAAGCACAGCTGGCAAAGGGGTGACCGCTCTTCTACACCGACCTGTGCCAACCCAGCCACGCACCCGTGCTTCAAAACCTCTGCCACCCAACCGGGGACCAGGCACATTTCTCCTGGGGCCAAGGGGATGAATCCCACGCCTGGAGGTAAAGCTGGAAAGCCACCTGCAGCCCACCGGAGCTCGCCACATTTGCCAGGGCTTACGCGCTCAAAGCCAAGACGACCTGCAGAATCGTGTTGTCTCACCTAACTCTGCTCTGGAGTACTTTGAATTTATGTTGTCGACTTGTTGAAGAAACACCATGCAACCGAATCCGTCCCCTACCAGGCTGGATACCCAATGCTCCACCAGCCAGGGCTGGATCTTCTTTTCCTTGCTTTCCTCCCTCCTGCGATGCTCCTTTCCTCTCTTCCCTCTGCAGCTCCCCATCCCCTCTGCACGAGCATGAAACTCCAGCACAATGCCAAGGGATGGAGGACAGCAAGAGAAAGGACTAATGCCACAACATCCCTGCTCGAAGGCGAAAAAAAACCACCACAAACAACAGCCTGGCCGCTCACCAGTGCCTATTGTTTTCGCAAACTATTTCTTGCTGTAAGTTATAACAAACTATAAGCCTCCTAATTAAAGCATGCAATGTGCGTGCCGGAGCAAGAGCCAGTCGCTCCAGGATGGCTTGTCTGGGAGCAGGACAGGCAAGAGCAGCTTCACAGGGCTGTCCTATCAAGACGTATCAGACGTGATTTGGAAAGACCATCTCAGGGGAAGACAAAAGCTCAGTTTGCCTGGGTCACCCAAGCTCTGCTATCCCTGTTCAGGCTAGTAATTAAGCTCACAGAACGGGTGTTGTCATTGCAAAAGAGAAAGTCCACCTTGGCCAAAGTTGGGGTAACACCTCAGCATCGAACACCAAGTCACTGCTAAATACTTGTGAGGCTAGAAGTGTCCAACCAAAACGCTTTAAACCCAAGACACTCAGCTCTTTCAAAAGGTTTTTCTTAAAAAAAGATCTTTTCCAACTCCTAAGGGCAAGGTCTGGGGATCCTCACAGCTACAACTCCTACCTGCCCGCTCCCCAGAAGGTGAGGGCATCCTCTGCCCACCCAGGGGTGGAGGAAGATGCCAAAAGCTCAGTCCCACCTGCAGCAGAGTGGGGCCCAAACCACGCTAGCATGGTGGGATGTTCTGCAGCAGCCAGCTCTGCCACGCCGGTTGTGTTCACGCGGCATTAGTCAGTTGGCAGAGCATGCAGGTTCGCTACGGGACAGATTTTAGACGTGTAACAGGTCATCACGAGAAGCCTACAGCTTGGGCAGCAGAGCTGCAGGACCTCAAGTCCCTGCTTTGGCATAAACAGCGAGGAAACCCCAAAGGCCAGACCACCCTGAAACACCAACGCTATTAAAGCACATGCTACGCTTGAAGCCAAACGTGCTCTCCTGTCCCTCAGCCTCAGCTACTGAAATGTAAGCCATCAAAAGGACGTTGAGAAAAGCTTGCCATGCTTGGCGGTGCTGACCCTACCGCTTGTTCCTGTGATGCCAAGAGGGTAGAGCACCGGGTCTGTTGGCCATCACGCCGCGTGTCACCTCCATCACGGGTTTGGCTGTACGGATCAGTCCACGGAGCCTTACCTGAGTGCAATCCTCTGGCTGGAGCGGGCTAAGGCGCCTGGAAGAACCACGCTGAACCACCACCTGCACCCTGCTGGGTGTCCACCAACCAGCCTTTGCCACTCAGAGTAAGTTTTCAGCATGGGAGAAGATATGCATCGCTTCCTTGGAGAGCAGGAACGGCGTGCACAAGCCCAGGCTGAAAACTTACCCCGCTGGGGAGTGTGAGTGTGTGTTGCAATGGGTGTGTAGCAGTGGCCAACACTCCTCGTGGGTTAAGGAGTTGGAGTGTACGAGCCCTGTAAGCCGAGGACTTACAAGTCCTGTGTATAGAGGTATAGAAAAAGATAGCTCACTTAATCCTTTCATGCCAGGAGTTGGGATTTTCCCGGAGAGACGTCCATTGCCGGCAATGGACGCACCAAAATAACGTCGGCATCAATGAGTTAACCACCTCTGTCCTCTTTTCACCTATTATATTGCTCATGCATCATCCAGCTTCCCAACCATCTTCCCGTTTCTTCACCGTATGCACGCTATGTCCTCTCCCTTCTTCAGCACGGAGTTGAAAATGGAGTTGAGAAAAGGAGACACATGGTCAGCTCCTTGCTGCCCTGAGAAGCTAGATGGAAATGGTTGAAATTACAAGGGGGTCATCAGCAAGACTGGAGAGGACATAGCTTAAGTTACGAGGTTTCAGACCCTCCCGCCCCCCCATCCAATGCCAGTTATTGCAGATGTTCCACCACTCAAAACAAAACCAGCTTTTAAAAAGCTTGGACGTGCTGGAAAAGGCACCTGGCTCTCTTGCCACTGGGGTGACTGGGTTTTCCAAGGTGACTATCCATCCCCCTTCCATCTAAAGCATTGCCCTGCCAGCTTAGTCTTGTCTTTTAGACATCAGCCACCTCCGGGCTGGGCTACGGTGGCCCCTGGCATCTTAATAGGTGAGAGTCGGACAGAAGCAGTTAACTCTTAGTGCCATGATAAAGTCCAGGACAGAACGAATCCCCAGGTCACAGTTTCCCCATGAATGCTTTACAGGAAAGAAATGAGTTTTCACAGACCCATGGCATGATTCTGCTTTTTTTGGGTCAGTTTTGCTGGGATTACTACAAAGCTAGGGCTTGTGAGATACAACCCCATCCCTACGACCAGACACAAGCGCCGCATCAGGCTATTAGCATCCTTGCAACGACCCGAGGTTAATTAATAAGTACACAGAGAGGATGTGAATCCACATCTTAAACAGCAACTGTGACAGGTCGTGACTCCACAGCCTGACGACGGGCTTCCGCAAAGGTCTCTAGATACCCAAGGCTGAGCTCCTCCAAGCTCAAAAGAAAACACAAGCCTTGGTGATAAAATGACACTGTCAGATCAAATTTGGTCTCAAACCAACATTCTGGAGGAGTCACTCGTTTTGCGAAACTTCATATTTTTCATTGGTGTTTTTCAACATTTTTTCTGTGCTGTTTCAAGTTTAAACTCCGCAGCACGTGATCCTGGAAGTGAACACGTCTGGTTACAAAAAGAAAGCTGAGTCTGGGTAGTCCAAAGCAAGTCTATCTCCAAAGCAGTGTAGGACTAAGACCTGACTTAGCTTTCAGTTTAAATCATCCCAGGTATTAGGAATGGATGGAAAAGGACTCTGTTTGAATTTAACCATAAATTCAACATGACAGTGTCGTTTCGATCAAGAAAATCGTGAGGCCCACACAAATTTTAAGAGTCTGCAAATTAAAATCTAGTAAACAATCAGATCCAGTTGGTAAAGAGGGGCGGGGGGGGGGGGAAGAAACACAACCTAACTTCTCTATAGAAACGTGTTTTAGTTGTTTGTACAATAAAGTCTCACCTCTTCTCCCACTAAGATTTATGGCACAAATGATTATGCTCAAATTCTGCAAATGTTCAAGAGTATCTGATTCTTCTGAAAAATTCAGAGATTAAGGTAAGTTTTCTCTTAAGTCTTATGTAAATCTCTAGATACGCTTTATAAACGCTAACGTTTGTAGCTACGGTCGCTGAACGGTACAAGCAAAGGTTCACGGACTCAAAGCTTGCTGTGGTCTCCTCCATCTGCGCGTGGCGCTGCAGTATGTGTAACACCCCTTATTTTTATTAGCCTCTTCTAAATCATTACTCATTATCAAATTCAATGGGTAAATAAACTCTTTAGCTATGTGATGCGTCGTAAAACATAAATTTGCTTAAAGACTACTTCCAATAATTAAAACTGGGTGGACTCTTGATTAAGAGAAGGGCAGAAGACCTTTTCCCTCCACGACCTTTTCCACCAAGCCCACACCGTGCCAGAAGCACGGCAGCGCCTTCAATTCCTTTGCTGGATCCTCAGCAAACGCTGCTTTTACACTTATTAAAGTGTAAAAGCAACTTAAAGGCTCCCACCCCTCTCACTCTCGAATATAATATAAGGAATCTAATATAAGGAATATAATCCTACAAAAGCAGCAGATAGGCGAGGAGTTTCCAAAGACCTAAAGAAACCCCAGGAAATGCCTGAAGCGTTGAGTGGCGAGTTACTGGAACGTCATCCTATGTCCCATCAAAAAAAAAAGCTGTCAGCTGAAGATTGAGCGGCCAAGTCGGCCACCTACGCCGCATGGGGACAGGAGCCTGATTCTGGATGAGAGAAGGCAGCCTGCAGCCACCAAACCCTTCTCTTAAAGAAGTTATCTGCTCAAGGAAGACCTTGATGGGAGTGAAACAGTGAGCAGCTGCATACTCTAGTGGTCTTTAAAGGCTCAAACACCCACAAATCTGAGTATTTACCTGATCTAAACACCAACTGCAAACATCCAGAGGTTAACCCAGCACTAAAACTACTATGGAGAGAATGCAATATGGCCAACAGACCGGTTTCTGGAGGCTCTATACGTTGCAGATGAAAAGCAGATGTTAACAGGACAGGAAACGCTGACGATCTTGCAATAACTGAATTTAAGAGTAGACGGTCCGTCAATTTGTTTCAACGTTGACGGATCTTGGGCCACTTCAACCAAAAATGCTCGTGGCGCTGTCGCTAGCCTCTTTTTCTGATCGGTTAAGAAAATCTCAGTCCCTTAGACCTGCCCTCCCCCTGAACAGCCTAAAAAAATAACGGGATGATTAAAGGTGTCTTTGTGGTGCCCAAACTGAATTATCTGCTGTTTTCAGCGTGCAACCCACCGACGCCTGGAAATCTACTGTAAGTCACGTACAGGGCAGTTCGCAATGAAAGGATATATATAGAAAGCACCTGGAGAAGCCCTTTTGCATAGAAAAGGCAATCTTAGCTGTCAAACATTTACCAAGAGGACAACAACTTAGCCCCGTTTGTACTGAACCGCAAATAGCTCTGCATTTTCCTCAGCAAGAGCAGAGGTGGTGTAGCTGCAGGCAGGTGCCTCTTACCTTGAGCTCCTTCCAGCTGTCGAGCAGCCTGGTAGCCAAATCGCTCACATCCACAATTTTGTCCGTTTGTTCTTGGCTTCTCTCGCTCTCAACGTCGGATACACCTTCCTCTTCGTCTTGAGACGGCGTTTCCATCGTAATGGGCTCTTCCAGCTTCGCACCGTTGCTCTCTTTGACCTCTGCTTCAGGCTCAGCCTCCAGCTCCGCAGCTTGGAGTTTGCTGCTCTCCACCGGCGCGTCAACGGCAGCTTTGATCTCCTGCTGCTGCTGTTCCTCTGACACCTCCATCGGGGTACCCTCCAGTTGGTCCAGGTCCTCTTTGCCCTCCTTCCCTTCCAGCTCACTGGTTGTATCTGAGATGGCACTGTCCATGCTGTTTTCGCTTATAATTTTCAGCCTTCGAAATACCAGCTTCTTGGGGGTGTCCGTGTCACCTTCCGCGCTCTGCTTGGTGGAAAGATCTGGCGTGTTGAGCGGCGTGTGAGCCCGCGAGGTGTTCTCGCTCGAGTAGCCGTCCCCTTCGCTGAGCTGTGGGACAGCAGTCTTGGTCTGAGCCCAGCGCTGAATAACGGGAAGCACTTTGCTCTCCTCCAGCATGTTCTTGGTAGGTATAGGCAGGAGCTCTAGCGTCTTCATAATCTAATAGCAAAGACAAAAATCCCATTGTTAGAGCCATCAGCATTTAAAGCCGTCTCCAACCTGGAACAATTTCCTTTTCTCAGCAAGAGGTAACTCTGAAATATCAATATGATGGTGACAGGTCATGGGTCGGGGATAGCGGCGTCCCTTCTCAAGGCTGAACTGCAGCGGTGAACTTCTGCTGAGAGCAAATAAACCATGAGTGGGTGGAAAACAGTGAGCACAAGTATTTAGCTGTTAAACTAATTTAGCAATTAGTTGCAATTAAACTGATTTCAAAGAGCTCAGACGCTTACAGTTGGCCATACCCATTCCTAGGACAATCAATGCAACAATACAGCAGTTAGATATGCTACATGAAAGAAAATTTGATCAGAAACGTCAAGGTGTATCAGCAGTCAAAACAGAAGAAATTGACCCAAAAAAGTCTGCAAATTAATACCGGGAAAGCTTTTTCCTCGCTTGACAGAGGTGCCGTCTGCTGCAGCAGAAGCTGGAGTGTTACCGGTGTCAGCGGGAAGGAGATAGTCTGCTGCTCGTGGAGCTAAACCTTAAGCACAAAGAGATATGGACAACTTGGGAGCTCCAAACCACGAGACAAGGCGAGCATCTCTGATACTGATGGCACTTCCAACTGATTTAATCTCGCCAGAAAACGAGGCTGCCGCTAGCACCTGCACTCCCAGTACCACAACACGCTTCCAGCACCCAACAAGGCAGTCCCAGGAACAAGTAACCTCCTTTAAACACTGTGAAACACCCGGAGGGACCCGGTGATGAAGCCAACACAGCGCCAGAGACCACAGCACAGCTCATGCCACCCTGCTTTCCCCTGGAGACCAGCCAAAAAGCTTGGCCTCAACTGGGTTGTGTCCAAAGCCCGAGATGAGAAACAAGTTCTTGAAAAGATCTTCAAAATCCTTTTACAAAACCTGTCAGTAGGAACAGGCATCACGGGCACAGAAAGAAGCACCAGACGTTAAGTGAGCGCAACCTTTCCAGGATCCAGCAAGTGACTTCAGCAACTTCTCTCCCAAGACCGGAGCCCAAATCCCTGTTTTTGAAGCAAGAGCTCGCCAGCCCTTACACAGGACTTTTCAACTTGCTCGCTTTCAAAACCAGCCCTCCAGGAGTGAAGGACAGAAGATGGTTTTATGGTATTACGATAACTTCTGCCACAGGCATCTGATAGCCAAAAGACCATTTTTCTCAAAACAAGGACAGTTTTTGAAAAAAAAAAAGGGGGGGGGGGCGGGGCGGGGCGGGGCAGGGCGGGGAAGCAGAAAGCAAAGTGTGATCTGGCCCCTATCCCAAGCCCCACTTGCAACTCAGTAAAGAATCACCCTGATTTTAAAAGAATATATCCAATCCACAAAACCCCACCAAAGTTGACAACAGTGTATTGTGACCAGATGCATCGAGAGCGGAGACGAAGCCACCACTACCGCAGCGATTCAGTTTCCCTCTTGAAGCCTGGGGGGGGAGCAGCTCCAGGTTTGAGATCAACAAGGTCGAGTGCCTGAATCTATTCCAGGGGAAAACCAGTGTCTAACCTTAACCTGACCATTGATTTCTCCAAAGCTAGATGTCAAAGATGAGTTGGAAGCGAGCTATCTAGCAGCTCTGCAATGCCATGGCGCCTGTACATCAGGGAGCAAGGAGGGTAGGCACTATACGTACAAAAATTCAGACTTGAGACTCCCTCAGAGCAACAGTTTCAACATGTACGAAGTGGGATGGATCCTACCTACCCCAAAGAAGAAAATACTGCAGTCCCAAAGGGGAATAGCTCAGCTCCCTCCTAAGAGCAGTTACTGCAACAGATTAACTCAGTCCCTGTAGATTTGGTCTCAAAAGATCTTTCTCCAGCCTCGCGAGCAGTGCCTCCCCATACAGCAACACGGGGTGACGCACCGTGGCGAGAGGAACGTTGACTCAACAGCTGTCAAGCCCTTCTGCTTTGGCTAGAAGTACTGAAAAGCCACATCACATCAGCAGGAGAGAAAACTTGAGGCACCCGCTGAATCCATGCCTTGTACGCAACACGCACGGCCCATCAGCAACAACACGCTCTGCACAGCACAAGGCAGATGAAGAATGGGTAGGTCTACTCAAACTCTACAAGTCAGCAAGCTCTAACTTAACGTCAGAGACCCCTAACCCGACAGCACTGAAGTTTTCCAGATATTTACAGCCAAAACTTTGTCTAAGGAAAGATGGATGAGGACTAGGCGGTGGAAACAGTGGCGTTCCCATAGGACACACTGCTGAGCAGACAGACATACTGTCCCTCTCAGCACCAGCACACGGGCGCTTCGAGAGAAGTGCAGAAGCCATCTCGTTAGACCCGATATCAAGCTAAGCTCCAAAAACCTTCCGGTATCCTCATCCCACTTCAAGAGCTGAAGGCTCACAGAAGCGCACGTAGGCAGTTCTTCATCTTCTGATACTGACAGCGCCCGTTTCTCAGAGGGAACACCTGAACCCACCATGTTAAAGAGGAGAAAGGCATGAGTAGGAGAGGACTCATTCAGAAACGCAAAGTACCAGCTTGGAGAAAAACCGTGCTGAGCTAAGGAAGCAGGGTTGGGAAGGATTGTCACCGCTTCTGAAAAAACAAAGGAGAAGTCAGCAGGAGAAGCAGCGCCCTGAGCTCTAGAGCTCACATGGCTTCCGCTTTCTTGCTCGGGACGCAAGACCGGATGCGCCTCTCCAAACTGCACAGCAACCTTCTTGTAGAAGCGTCTTTAATGAAGGAACTTCCAGATGTCTTTTTGCATGCAATGCCAAAGTGCGTATAGAAAACAGAAATATTCAAGTTCCACTTCAGACAGTCAATACCTCAAATTCCCTGTGCGGTTCAGTACGGAATAAACAGCAACGGCAACAATCTTTATTTATGTCTGGCTCATGTTGCTAACTCAGAAATCTAAGAAAAACCACAAGAGCAAATTCTTTCCATATATTAAGGATCTCCCCTAACGCAGAAGTTTTAAGGCTGTAGTTCCGAGGATACCTGAGTCTGTTTACATGAACACTTGGCATATAATATGTATATTTAAAAAAAAAAAAAAGAAAACCATCACGCTTCTGAGCAATTAGCAATGCTGCTAGGAAACCTTCAAACCCGAGGGAATTACTGACCTCCAGCTGCAACTTCAGGTTGTTAGCGGTGCTTCCTCTCCCATCGCCCAGCTCCGTCATCCAAATCCAGAGGAGAGATAAGCCGTGACACTCCAGGAAGGACTTCAGGCAGGACTGCGAGTGCGTGTTCTGGATGAGTCAAAGTTAGAGAGAGTCCGTGGGAACGGTCAGAGACTTAGAGGCAAAAATCCCTTTGATTTCCACAGGCTACCATGGCTAACTGCTCAACTGGGCTTATGTTACCTGTCAAACCCCTTGCAGAAGGCAGAACTAGGCACCTGCCAAGATCAGCGCACGTCTAACATAATTTCAGCGGCCGTAACTGCCGGGTTTGGAGCAGTAATGCATGCAGCGGAACCGTTATAACCGTTACCTGGTGGACAGCTCGTATTGCGGAATAAAACTTAACGAGATAATGGGTTGCACAGAGAACTGGCTGCAACTCATCTGCACTCAGAGGTAAAAATGCAGGATAATCTTGGAGATAAGACAGCTACGATTTTAAGCTGACAAACTACTCATTTACTCTCTAAACCCTTATGTACAAGGAATTTATTTGCTTCTAGAAATGGGCATTTTGCATCACCACCCAGGCCAAGTTCCGCCAAATATAAAACGAGCACAGGGTGGAGATTACACATGATCTATAAAGCAAGCAGAACCGCTCGGCTCGCGCTCGGGATGCTGGCACAAGTACGAGACCTTTCTCCCACCTTCCTCCTCTTCCTCTAACGAGAGCTCCAAGGACATTGCTTTAACAGGACGTGGATCCCTCCCCTTCAGCGGGGTCCTCCTCACCTGTATGAGTTTGAGGCAGGTGAGCTTCTGCTCCAGTGTTTCGATCCGAACCATCAGCCGGGATAAGCTGAGAACTTGGTTCTTATCGGAAAGACCCTCTCCGTTCTCCAGCAGCGCTTCCAGCTCCCCGTCCACCTACCACGGCCACAGAAAAACAACTCTCAGGTCGTGCCACGCTCATGCCACCCTACGTGATGGCAGAGATAATCCGTTCCCTTGGCTCTGAGAGCCAGGAGAAGCCTCTCCCGAGCAATTTGCCCATAGGGAAAAGAAGCCTGGCTTTAATTTGACTCAACGTGGCTGGGTTTCTTTTATCTGGCCTATTATGGGGTTTTTTTTAAGACCTCAAATCCCATACAAGAGCGCACTGTTCCCACCAGTTCTGTTTATACTGGGGACAGAGGGCAGCCAGTTGCACTCCTGGCTGGCACACACGCGACAGGCAGGAATCCCCTGACTCCAACATCCATTTCCCCTAATGAATGGCACGTTTTAGATGTATACATCTAAGGCTGCGCGGAGGAAATTCCAGGCGTGTGCACCAAAATACACCCAGTCGCAAGTTTATCTTTGCACGTAGGAAAACAGATGTGCGCTAAGAGATTATCTTTAATTGCAGATAGATTTACTTCTTTAAATACCTAACGAGTATTTATAATCTTTACAACCAGCGGCGCATTCCTCTCCACGCGGACACCGAAATATCAACGTTCATAATTTAGCCTACTGCTCAGTGCCACCAATAAGCATTTTAAAACACCCTATAAATGACTTATAAATAATTTCTTGGCTTCCTGACTCTCCGATACAGTAAATAAAAATGAAGCTGGCATTCTTAAAGGCAGCCTCTCCCAAAAGAGCAGGTAACAAATCTTATCTGTAAGAACAGAGGTTTATACCTTCAAGGACAGAACAATTATGGCTTGTAGGAAGCAAAAAGAGCCCATGCAGCTTCTTGCAGCAGTGCACACCCAGGGAAAACCCCTTCTGACTGCTTCGCTCAGACTTCTCTGCACAGTTTCCTACATCTACCGTGCGAACCCATCCCTGCAATTCAATGTGGGGAGTAGGTTCATAGAACCACTTGAGGAGGATTACACACATGAAAAGCTATAAAAAGACTAAAAAAAAAGTCTGCATTTAAGTCACATATTTCATTCACGTCCATCTGCAAACACAACTGTAACCGAAGTCAGCACAAATACGACACATGTTCATACAAGTTCCTCCTGGAAGCTGACTTGTCCCTAGGCCAAAGCAATTAAGAGATTCAAATTTCACATCCCAGCCTGGAGATGGCAAACATCTGCACCCTTTCAAGCTGTCAAATTTCAGGTAACATCCTAAACAGTGAAGCCAGTATTGCTCATCTTTCACTGACGTTTAAAAATCATGCAACACAAACCAAATTTTTAAAACCACGTAGAATTTAGCATGCTTTTTAGTAGCGTGCAGTATGGATGACCAGCTCTTGTACCTGTGAACGTCCCTCTCTGGTGGGACTTTGTGCTAAGTAACCCAGAGAAAAGGAAGTACAGATTTAACTAACGCTCCAAGAAAACACACGTATTGAGGGCCCCTGTGAACTAAAACGATACAAACACATCCATGGAAAAGACTGCACCTTGAGGTCATCGTGAGTCGTTGATCGCAGAAGACGACTATGGAGGTGACCTGAAGACCCGCATAGAGAGGGTCAAGCCCAGGGGTCAGCCCTTGGTTGCTGCTACTCTTTGAAATCAATAAAAACACACACACAAGGGAGAATCAGACTCACCGAGTCCTTCTTACGGGAGCGCTCCTTTTTCATCTTTCCTCCAGCAGCTCGGATGCTGACCCTGTTCTCTCCTCCCAGGTAACCCCGGCAGTTGGCCGAGCCGCAGAAACATTTCTGAGCCTCTTTGCTGTTGGTGGGCATAAGCAAGAGAGCGGTTTAACAACAGATCTACTGCATCCACAGCGAGTTATCTTCCCTTACTCTTAAGTGCATCCTCAGAAGAAAGGGACAGGAACTTCTCTGCATGGCAAGGCCTTTCTGGCCACTGAAAATTCAAACAAAATCTTTATTTCTTACATAGCTACCGCGATCCCATGTTGTCTCAGCTGGAAACCAAAGCCTGCTTCACTTCCAGGCTCTTTGGAGGTCAAGAACCAAGAACCAGAAAGGAAAAGGTGGGGCTGTTGGGTCTGCTAACTTCTTATCACACGTTGCAATCGATATATTAATTTTCCTAATGAATATATAATCAGGATTATATATCCATTATAAAATGCAAGCCTTTTTCCTAGCTCCAAACAGAATAAAGGATGGGCTGAGGATTCATGGAAGTAGTAACATTCAGGTGGAAGATGTCTTTTTGCACAGATATACAGCCATGGAGAGCAGAAGAGATTTAAATTATATTATATTCTGGCAATATTTCTACAAAGCCACTGCATTTTTTACTTAACATACCATAAATTTTAAACTATATGCCACAATTGCTTGGGAGAATGGGGGTGGGTTGTTTTTTTTAAAATGTGCATAATCCACTGGAGGAACGTGGCTCTGCAGTACTAGCGGTAAGAACCAGGGAAGCTCAACTGCAGGATCTTCTACGAAGCAGAACATGAGCTCAGGAAGGACAACCAAGAGATCAGAGCTGGGAAACTCCAGCGAGACAAGATGAAGTTCACTGAACTCAAATATAGAAGATATCAAAATGAACCAATATAACAAAATAATCCTCCATCAGAGAGGCCCTAACAGGGCCATAATATGAAACCCTAATAACTTTGACTAAGCCATATTCAGATAAAAATAAAACTATGGGTGTACAGACTGTATATTACGTGACCTTCCCCAGCTTTAGGGATATTCCCACATGCCTAGAAATCAACCAGGCCTTGCTGCAAGAGCAACCAGACGGGCTGAGGCTAAGTTTGCCTGCCTTCCTGCAAGTTTGCACCAGGAACAGAAAACTACATGACAGCATCTGACACTTCAGCACAAATAATTTTATAATGCAACTAAAAATTCATTTCTGAGCCTTCCACATATAAAAAGAGCCATAGTGTTGCATAAGGCCGGATCCAGAAGGAAAAGGAGGAGACACTCCTTAAACAACTGCATTCAGTAAAAAAACCTAGGGATTATAAAATGGATCTACAATTAATCTCATAATTACATGTTGCTTCAAGCCTGTCAGACGCTATTTTGTGCGCATCACATTAAAGAGAGTGAAATACTTTGCTGTACACCTGGACAAGCAGTAATATAAAAATATTAGGCTCAGGTTTAGAGAAGAGAGCCAAAGCCCACGGTGGAGCTTGCACACCTGCACTTCTGGAGTCGGACAGGAAGAGGGAACGTGCTATCTGTTGGGGTTTTACAGCTCTGCAAATACTTGCAGAGTCGTAAAACAGGGGTGGGTGGGGAAGAGGAGGCATTATTTAAGGGTATTGCAAAGTCTGGAGCTTGGGTAATTAATAATTAGACAGAGGAAAAAAACCAGTCAAGATAATTATCTGGGAAATTTCCACTGGGGAGCGATGGTATGAAGTGGAACAAAAAGGCCATAAAGTGACACTGGAAAAGACATATTACATCAACGGGAAATTCCTCTCCCAATCTTTTGTGTTAGAAATGGAAGAAACTTTATCCAGGTAGCTTTTTATATAGTTGAATTCCAGTTCATTTACAACTGCTCTGTTAGACGAGGCTTTGCAATGGTTTGTTTCGGAGCAGGATTTTTTCATTGCACCAACGCTCACAAAACCCCTCTTTCGGCAGCTCAAGCAGAGAGAGCTGAAACGTACCCGTATCTCTGGAACTGGTAATCAAACGTCAGCTCGGAGCCCGATGGGACCAGTTTGGTGGTGAAAAATCCAACTCTGAGCTGCCCATTCACAGTCCACTAAAGCAAGAAAAAAACAAGGTGACAACAGTTATTGCAAAAGCCAGGCTTGACTCTGGTTTTGCTTTAAATTAACAAGACTAATCCTTCGAACAGCATCACTGATAAACTTAAAACTTGCGAACTGGCTCGGCAGTACTTGCCCATTTCAAAGGTAGCTGTTTCCATTTCACTAAATTACAACAACAACAACAAAAAAACCAAGACAAAGAGACATAAAGACAAAAGAGCAATGCTCTTCACTCTGAGCTTGCTAAGTCGCAAGGCAGTGGAAGTGAGAAGCCAGCAGCTTTGATCCAGCAGTTTACCTTTTGTGTCTCGCAGTTTGGTTCACAGCTGTGGTTCATAAAACGAGAGCAGTTTCCTTTCTGGGTAGCATCGATTATCTGAAAAGAAAAGAAACAACAAATACAGCGAAACAGCCTCCCTCCCTCTGCACCAGGCAGAAACACAAAGCAGTACAGCTACGAATGCCGCGCGTTTGAACGCAACCCATGCAGAAGTCATCACCCGTTCCTGCTCCAGCTATCAACTTTATTTGGTTTGGAGAATGGGTCTTATAATGATATTAAGTGCCCCCCAAAACAAAGAGCACTAAGCAACTGGTACGTGGTTCTTAGTTTTCATTGCAGGTTAATACAGAGTTCTTCAGTTGGGCGGGGATCCTGAATTTTTAATATCCGTTTCTGTCCCTCTGATACATGGTACAATGACCGTGAGGGCTGGGGAAGCCGACGTCTCTACCACACGCATCATACTCAAATAGAAAGGTCGTCTCCTGGCTCACTGCATCCTCCCTTTTCTAACTGGAAACACTCTGCTGTGCCCCCTTGTGATCGCATAACAAGCCCACAGCAGCTACAAAAATTGCTTACTTTTGGGGGGGAAAAAAAGAGGAAAAAAGCACTCTGCGTATTTTTAGCTCATTTACTGTAAAGCCACCCAGACCCAAAAAGTCTCAACAGAAGAGCTAAGCAGAATATGATATTAAATTTCTATTTATACACTTTGCTCCCAGCGAGGGAGGGCCCGTCGCCCAAGGTAAGCAAGGCTGCGCTCTCTGCGTCGCAGCCTCACAATCCCATAGAGCTGAAGCAAAGATAAATAATTAAGAACTTCTGGTATATAAATATTTCAATGACAGTAATCCTGCACGTAGGGACTCCACCAGCTAAAAGTGTCCCAATTTAATGTAGTTCTGTGAGCAAGGGAAGAAAGGAAACGTGGTTTCTCGGTGTGTCTTCTAGATGGGTTTACTTGGGCATCCAAGAAGGTTGAGTTTGGCTTGAAGCATCTCCCCAAGCTGAGACACAGACATGGTTTCTCTCCCACAGAGGTTTGCTCGTGTGGAAGGGATGGGCCATACTCCATCCTTTCCCTTGGGAGGACAATTTCTCCTCTCCAAGGACACTGGGATAGCGTTAAGCTACCAGACTTCCGTTAAAGCAGGTTGAAACCGAGCAATGGGTTAAAAAAAAAAAAGTACGACATGACAACACAAAGCCAGCCAAAGCTTCCTTCCCTTAGGAAAACATTTCTAATAGATTCAGGACGTTGCTCAGTGAGTTCACAGGGAGTCGGCGCTGTACGTAACCAGGGCTAAGCCCAGCCAGCCTCCCCCAAAGCCAAGCGCAGCAATCGCACTGCTCACCTCGTCATTCTTCAGGGCCATGAAATAATAGTGAATGTTCTTGTTCCGGGCATATTCCTTCACGCGAGCCTTGAACTCTTTGTGATCCAGCACTTCTCCGCAGTACTCCAAGACAAAAGTGTTGCTGCAAAACCCAAGAGGAAAAAAGCATCACTCTGCTGAGCCGTAAGCAAGAAACACCAAGGAACAGAAAATAACCGCTGCTGAGACGGGCTCTCTGAACACAACTTGCAGCCTGGTCATCCTGGTGGCGTAGCTATGATTATTACACGCCTTAATCTCAGGCAATTCTGATTAATTTATTTTTTTACGTTATCACATGGGTAGGTATACCACAGCGAAAACCTCAGACGTAAGATCAAAGCTCCCCTTCGAGCAGGGTTTATTCTATAAAAGAACAAGACCTTGCGGGCGATGTGAAGAGGAAAATAAGGAGTATCAAGAGAAGGTGCTGGCCAGTGGTTCTCCTCAAGTGAAATGGACAGCCTGTCTGCGCCTTGCTGGTCTGGTGGGTGAAATGAGGTGTCAATAAAATATCCTCTTTAACCTTAGGAAAGGTGAATTTAAAAGCAGAGATGGAAGAGAACAACTAGTTACCCCTACATTCAAACACAAACCTCACAGATTGCATTCTGCAGCGCAGCCGGGCTTTAAACCCTCCAGTCTACTAAGACGCACTGCGATACAGCTTTCTTGCTATCTGTCCTAAGTTTTCCCTTGCTTAATATCACCCTGAACCCTTCAAATCTTGCCTCGTGCTTAACCAGGAGAGCACCAGGAAAGCCAAAGCTCCTGCCCAGCTCCACCTGGACCAAGCATTCAGTGTTTTGGGCAGGTATCACTCACCCCATTTCCTTCCCATCATTAATCCCAGCCCCTCGCACAGTACCACGGTGGCCTTCCAACCCACACGTATAAATGGTATTCGTTTTCCCCCAACTCTGTGTCCACCCAAAAAACGGTTCTGGTACACTAATCTGCTCCTTCAGCTTATAACTCAGCCATATCTTTCTCCTAGATGCCTCCCCAGCCTGCATTTAGCAGATACCAACGTGAAGGCGTCAGCATCGGCCTTCTGATGACCTGCTGCTTAGTTGGGTTGGCTCCCCTCAAATTCCTGACCGCCAAACTCCAAGCCCGGGCAACAGGGGTGCAGTGGCAGGACTGCGAGGAGAGCCGAGCTAGAAATATCTTTGAACAAACCCACATCAGGTGGGACAGGTCTCTTTCTGGGTGTACAACCTCTCCGCCCTTCGCTGGATTTGTGACCGTCCACAGACTGTCTTCTGGTGGGATGACTACCAAGAGAAGGTTGTCTTCTCCCAAGACAAGCTTTAGCTCCGCAGCAATGTTCTGCCAGTCTGCAAAGCTCTCTCCAAACACCAGCTTTTCAGAATAGCACATGCAGAAACAAAAGCAATATTCCAGCCAGCTCCAGACTTACGTCGCCGTATCAAGCGTTGAGGAACGATATCCAAATCCCTTGACACACACAGGCCAATTGCAGTACACAAATCAACAGGAGCAGCAAAAGGATTTACCCTCTTACCCAAGATGGGCTTCACACAGTTATCTCCTTCCCATCTTTCTCAACATTCCTGATCCTAGCCCACCTAGCAGACGCGATGCTTGCTATGGTGAGTCGTTCACTATCAGCCACATCTTTACCACAACCTCCAGACCTTGTCTTCAAAAGAAATTCCTAAAAATTTAAATAAAACTGGACCTGTTTTCCATACGGGGCAGCAGCACTGCTTCAGTCCCCATCACTACCACTTCCCTGTGCACGCGTTATTCCAAAAACAACACGACCCCGCTCTTGGCAAAGGTTAGGTCCAGCAGCACCAGGGACTCCCCAGGTTATCCGGCAAATCTGGAAAATCAGGAGCCAGGAAAGGCCACGATGCTCACCCTCTTCTTCGATACAGTTGCTGTGCAACAGAACAGTGATGGAGAGCGCTCGCTCGTTTTAACAATTGCTTAACGCTGTTATCTTTTACATAAACACAGTGTGAAGGCGCTCTCAGTTAAACATATTGGGTTGAAAACGCAGAATTGCTTTCACTGCATTTTAGATAACTTGGCGTACCTCTCTAAAGCAACTAAACTCTTCCCCGTACCTTCCTGTGAATTAGTCTTATACATCCGATACAGCAGTAAAAAACTCTGCTGTAAGACCTATAGCTTTCTTAAGCATCAGAAACATTGCTGGATTCCTCAGAACTCTTTGTCTTCAACAGAAGCAAAAAAAATAAATCAGAGTTTCCACGGAAACTCCCTAAAATATCCAGAGCTACAGAAAATCTTTGTGCAATTAAGTTCTAGGCAGATCATCCTGAAGCTCAGTCTCTGGTGCGTTGAGACTGAACAGACTCATCACACCCATCCCACAGCCTTTTGAGATGGAAATCAGAGCCTGGTGAAACTCTGGGCGCACAGCAGTGCTTCCCCACGGCGAGACGCTCCAGCAATTTCTTCTACAAAGTCTGTTGTTCAGCTGCAGAGCAGCACGATCGATTTCTGCTCGCCCTGCGTGGATCTGAGAGGCCACCCACACCCACACGTCCTACACACAAATGGTGAGGTCTGAACCTGGGGGAGAAAAATCCACCCGGGTCTTGCTAGCCGTAGGAGCGTGGCAGTTCACCACAGCCGCTCTCACCCGGAGACACTTCCCACCTTGCTCCCTTCTCCCAGCAAACCCCATCTTTGTCTCCTGCTCGTCCTGCTCCTCCTGCTGCACCTTCTGCTTCAGGCCCCAGCAGCGCTTTGAACGTCCTCGCTCCTCTCTGTCCTCTCATAGCCCCACCTAAAGCTCTTTTTACTACTGGGAGTATGAGAAAGTGCCGGCTTAGCAAGGCAGAAGGCAACTCCTTGACTTACCCTGCCTAGTGAGAAGGCATTCCCATCTCAGACCTGCTCCTTGCACACACACCTATAGAGCAAAACGTAGCCAGCACTATTCTTCTTCCCAGCCACGCTCACTTTTTGAGTACAACGGTTTCCAAACAGGACTGTAATTCCAAAAATATCAGCATCCATCCTGCTGCCAACGGGTTCAAGCACCGCGCAACCCTTGCGTTCAAGTCCCGCCAGCTTCTTTGTGCCAGACAGCGTCGATAAAGGCACTGATCCAGGCACAACGGGCAAACATCATCTGGCTTGAGCGAAACAGAGACGAGTCAAACACAGACCCGGATCTGTAAGCGTGGCTGATGTCAAACCAGCACTCAGAAGTACAGCCGTTAACTAACAACAGGCTAACCAGGGAGGAAAGATCCCCACGGGATCTTCATGGAGTCCGAAGGGGAGGAGGAGGAGGAGGACTCAAGAAGAGGGTAAGTCTTGCAGAGGTGGGAAGAGAAGAAGAGGAAACACAACCGGAGCGTGTGCTCCTCTGACACCATGTAGCAGGGACAGAGAAAGAAGGGAAGACAGATTAAACACAAGATGAAGCCACGCAAGACTCTCAGAAACCCTGACAAGAAGAGAAGAGAGCAAAACCAGAGCGGGAGATCTAACACACGAGTAGTGGATACGCAGGTGCCCATAACTAAGAGGGACCCCTCACAGAGGACAAGGACAGTATATAAAGCTGGAAGAACCCCAGCAAATCTGCTAATGTCAGTGACACTAAGAAAACGCGAGCAACTTATTTTCCCTTCGCAAGGGAGTAAAATAGCACGAGGACGTCATTCGAAGAGCAAAGGCTTACGATGGCAGATCTTTGGCAGCTCTCAGCCCCCAGCCTTTCTTCTCAGTGAGGATCACTTCAACATCTGCATGCTGTTTCTTCTGGAAGCGCCTGTTGGAGCAGTAGTCGCCGTTTGGGCACCTGGAAGAACTAAGGGAAGGAAACGGAACAAATCAATTCCCAGCAGGACAGCAGCGATAACAGAAATGGCTCAGATGGGAAATAGATACCAAGGAACCATAATAAATTCAGTGTAAAACCTTCAAACGTGTTTCGCTATAAAAAGCATAACCATCTGACTGTCAACATGCAAATGTAGACAATTTATTTCTGGAAGGAAGATAAAAACGTTTGGAATGCGAACGCCGCTGTACTTCAATGTCATACAATCAAAATGGGATGAACTGGCCTCTTCTCCCCATGTTTTTACGGGTTCTTCCCCCAAGATATCCCTTTCCCCTACATCTACTGCTAGGGTTATTCAATTAAAGACAAAGGGCAGGGCTTCTGCCAGGTAATTCCTCTCTTTCCACCCCGGCTGGTGACAATCCTTGTGCCAGGGGGTGAATCCCACTAAGTGCCCTGTCCCCTGCCTCCTGCTCACACGGAGCAGCGGCTCCCTCTTCTCCTAGCCTCTTCCAGGAGGGAAAAGGAGACAAGAGCCGTAGCCTGGTGAGGCTCTGGGGAGAGGACAGAGATGCAAAAGCAGAAATGAGAGGAAATAAGGATCTCAAGTAGAGCTACATTTGCATTTCTGACTTCCTCCAACCACGCTTATGATGGACTAGAGTTAAGGCTGAGGAGCAGAAGACTCCAGGCCTTTGTAGCAGGTTTTAACAGGAGGTTACTAAGGTCTAGCTTCCTGCAGAAGATCTAAGGTCAGATTTAAATGCTGGTGTGTAGGCTCTGAAGATCACTCCACACCAGCCAGCGAAAAGAGAGTGCACAGACAGCTTGTTGCCACCACCCAGGAAAGTCTGGATTCCTTTAGGGGCTCCCAAGTCATCTCGTGGACAACGCCACCCAACTCTGGCAACTCATGAAACGCTACTTACCACTCTATCATGAGCAGGCGATTGAGACAGTCTTCTCCACAAGCAACCTCCCCCTGAGCTCGCTCTTCTTTGGAGAGAGGAGGGCATTCGCACAGCATTCGCTTAATATCCCGGTGAGATTTGTTCTTCTTCCTATTGAAGACAAGTCATTGAAATACAGGTTAGACAGCACCTGGGTAAAGAAATCACTCCTCAATCTTTATCAGTTGTTACTGGAGGAAATAAATTCATTCTCTAGCAACTGGACATATGGATTGATTACCTTTGGACAACCACAAGAAGGTACGGGGGTACCTGGGACACTCAGTTTGTTCTGAGCAGGAGGCGATGACTTTCTGATCACAAAAGATGATTTCTCAGAAAGACATCCCAGGATATTTTTTTCCTTCTCCTCAATGCCCACAATCCAATTTTACTTTCAATGTGGATGGGCACATGCACACGCACCTACACCCAGAGAAAGGACTAAAACCTCTTCATTTTGTTGTACAGGTAAAGCAACCAATTTCCAGAAAATTCAGGCCTGATTTTTCTAGACAGAAGATTTCTCACCACACAGCACAAGTTCTAATGTTTAAATTAAAAGGATACACTTCGACTAGCCTCTCATGAAATACTACATTCTGTAATCCTATATAACACTACGGACACAATCTCCAGAGATCCCTTCCAACCTCAGCTATTCTGTAATAGTCCATTTGGTTTCGCTGATCCAAAGGCCAGGAGAAAACCTATATTCTAAAATATTAACATATACACCATTAGTTGAGCACACATACCATTTTAAAATAGCTTTCTTTTAATAAAGCAAATTGGAGGGTTTAGCTATTTAAACCTCTGCTTTACTGTCAAATAAGATGATGAAAAAGAAAACAAGAAAACTGCAGTTACAGAAAAAGTAGGGCATCAAAGGCATCTACTGATATTTGAGTTGCCATGAGATGATTAGGGAAATGCTTTGGAGCGTGGATCCCAGCAAGACAAAAAAAGGCATAAGAAAAAAAAACTTGGATTGAAATAAATAGCACGTTTTATCTGCACATAAGCGGTTGATATTCAGACTCTGAATCAAGAATATCTTTTAAAACACATTTATTAAAAAAAAAAAAAAAGCCATTTTAGTGAACAAAAGACGTGGCAAAGCCTGGAGTGTTAAGACCCCAACACATGAAGCCCAACACGGGTTTAAACTGGCCCACGTGAAGCGTCCTCCCGAGCTGGTGCTGCACCCGGCGCCCTCGCTGCTGGCGAGCACCGGCGCTTGGCACCCGACGGCCCGGCAGGAACGCCGTTACTCGACCACCCTCGAGGAATCACGAGATGAAAAAGGATCATGAAGTTAAATGAAACGGCAAGATTTTAAATAGGCATAAATCATCAGAGGGCCTTACCATAGTCTGTGCCAGGAATAAGAATTGGTTACAGGCTCGTAAGGAGCTCTCACCTACATGTTAAAGCCAGAGCGAGTATTTTTTTGGCAAGGACGAAGGTAGTTGAGCCCTGAAGCAATACAATTACTAATCATCCCTAAAGCTCAGAAACAGATGACTTTGTTTGCCAGGGATCATACCCTGTTCAACATTCCCATGCAAAAGGGAAAAGGATAATCTGCAGCCAACAGCTACCCTCTGATATTTCAAATTAGTCTGTTAGACCCTAAAATAACTCATCTAAGATGACAAATAATTACATGCAAGTAACCAAAGCCTTTGGAAATACACATTGTTCATCCAAAACCCTTCCCACACCCAGACAGATTTCCCTGTGTCTTCAGAAAAGGGGCGAGCTGGCATCTGGGGACACTAAACAGACAAGATCTGGCAAGCCCAGAGATGGTGCTGCTATACTGCTCGGGGCTATAACGTAGCTGCACCAAGTTCAGATGAATGGCGGACAATAGAGAATAAAGCAAAAAGCTCGGAAAAAAATTTAATTACTCTTACAAACTACCATGGGTACAAGAATAACACGTTTACTTGCTGCTGATGCCAGGAATCCCACGTGTGCAAGTCCTGCCTGATACCCAAATCAACACTAGACAAAGGGGATGCTGCAAGATGACTGAGAAGAGGGTATAAATAAATCATCCTCCCCCATACCCTCCCATCTTCCACCTCTTCTCATCACCGGGGCCTGTCTGGGCCCAGTCGGGGTTTTCTGTTTAGGAGAAGAGACCCGGGGGGCGGTAAACACTTGCCCAGTGTCGTCTCCTCTACGAGCAGCTTTGCCAGACGTAGGGAATACGACATCCTTCTCCCTCCCTCCAAATTCTGCCAATTTGGCCATTAAAAAAAGCTATCACAGAACCAAATGTAAGTTAAAATCTAAAATTGCTATAGGCAAGGAAAAAAAAAAAAAGGGTAAAAAAATCAGTTACCTTTCTGTCAAGTACACATTTTCTTCAATAAGGTCGAAGTAACAGGGCATCTTTCCTTGCTTGGCAAACTCCTTCCAGCGCTGGGGGTCTCTGAAGTCATCCATGATACACAACCGACCGACCATGGAGGAGTCCTGAGGCGCCGACTCCACTTGCTCCCCCTCCGGTTTCACCTTCTTCTTCTCCCTCGAGTCCACGTCACTCTCAGAGTCGCTCTCCAACTCCGGGCGTCTTTTTTTTGGTGGACCTCGTTCTTTCGCATCGTTTTTTTCCAAAACCTTCACCTCCTCCTTCTTCTCCCCGCCAGGCACCGGCTCCTTGGTCGAATTGCTGCTGATCTCGTGTGCCTGCACTGAGCCTTTTTCTTTCTGCCCGGGCATCTGGCATTTACTCGAGGGGCTGGGAAAACGAGACTTGCAGTCATCATCCCAACGGTCATCCTCTTCGTACTCCTCGTGATCCTCCGTTAGAGAATCCGGTACTTGCCCTTGAATCCGTTCGTAATTAACTGCAGAAGGTCTGCTAGTAGATCTCGCATCCCAATAACCATTGCCTTGCCAGTAACTCTGAGAGCCGCCGTACGCTCCCGAGCCTGGCTGGTAAACGTAGCCCGAGTAAACCCCAAAGCTGCTATCTGGCTGCTGGTAGGTGCTACTGGGCTTCTCCGGCTGGGAAAAGTCCCAGCCCAAACCACCCAGATCCTCTGTTGTATGAAAACCATCCAGCCTGGAGAAGTCTCCGAGGCCAGACTGGTTAAGCCCACCCCTCCCTTGCCTGCTGTCTGGCTTGGAAGAGCTCATCTGGTGTCGGGATTTATCGGCGCTTTCAAAACTCTCCGGCAGACAAAATGGCTGCTCGTCTTGTCGGCCGATGGGTCTACCAACGGACATCAGCTCCTTCAACGTTATTCTCTCGTCCAGGTTGGGTTTGCCGTGGGAGTCTGCCATTAGGTCTGCCTGACTCGTACTGTCAACGCCGTCGCTCTGAGGCTGGCATGGATCCGGCCGCAGCTCTTCCGTCTCCTTCCTGCTGAGCTCGGTCGAAGTTGCCGGACTCTTCTCCATCCCTCTAGGAGAACATCTGCTCTCTACTTGTGGACCGCCTTTACTCGCCATATTCTCCAATCTCTCTTCATAGTAGGGTCTACTGGGCTCGGGTCGCTCATCGTCCCAGTGGTCGGAGAAGCGCCTGTTGCCCTGGCTGCTCCGTGAGGAGCCAGGGCTGCTCTCCTCCATCGCTATGGTCGAGTTCTTTGGTACGACCACAACAGACTGCAGCCGTTTCCGTGGCGCGCCGTCATCAGAATCCGAGTCCTCCGTGTCACTGTCCTCGCTGCCCCCCTCGCTGTCGCTCTCCCCCGTGTCAGAGTAATCATCGTGGCCAGCAGGAACAAATTCAGCGGCGTTGCCGCTGCTGTCGCACGTCGGGGCTTGAGTTACCGTCTCCATTTCTTCTGCAGTGACAATGACATCGCAAGAGGGAAACAAGGCATCTGGAAAAGCCAGAGCCACCAAGGGCTCATTTCCCTCGTCCTTCTCCGCCAATACGCTGGGACACCGAACTCTCAAATCATCCGGCCCAACTCCCTCGGTGGAAACAGCACTTTCTTCCACGACCTCTCTGCCACGGTGCTCCAGCGGCACTTCCGAATAGTACGAATGTTCATCTTTGAACGACAGCTTGCCTTTTGCCGAACCAAGATCAACGTGCTGAGTATCCAACTCGAGCATCTCTTCGGCTTCCGAATGCTGGAGCAGCTCCTGGCATCCATCCGGCGGTGGCACATCCCATTTGGAAGAGACGCTTTCCTCCGGCACGGGATGGTCCAACCTGAGCCTCGGGGAACAGCCATCCTGGGAGGGATCCCTGCTCGAGCTCTCCGCTGCCAGGCTAATTTTATGGGAAGGATGACCGTGTTCATCGTCACATGCAGACCTTGAGTGATGATCCTCCGTGCTCTCGTAATCGCACGTAACCGTCTGCAGCTCTACCTGCATGTCCAGAAAAGTCTCGGATGTAACTTTTAAATCTGCTGGTTCCGCTTCGATTTCAACTTCCGAATGATACAAAGCAGGGGTGGCATCGTCTGAAATGTAGCAAAAAAATGGTTCTTTGGTTTTGTCGCAGGGAGTCACCTGATCATCCAGCTTCTTAAGTACAGTTTTAGTATGATCTACATTCACGACGGGCAAAGGGATGGCTTCCCCTTGCTGCTGCGGGACTGGAGCCTCCGCTTGCCTAAACAGACTGTTGCACTCGCTGGACTGGACCCGAGAATCGTCCGGCTCTTGCTCTTGAGACGCGTGCGTGCTCTCAAACCCATTAGACGGCAACGGATACGACGGACTCGTCTTCACGACAGGCGACGCTTCTGACCGACACAGGCTATCGTCAGAAGACACGGTGACTTCCTCTGGTTTGGAGACACTGGAAGTTGCCAAACCATCAGCCCGACCCTCCGGGGACCCATTTACACTCAGCTCCATGGGGAAACACGTTCTTAACTGATCGTGCTTTATCTTTAATAAAGTTTCTTGCTCCTTAACACTGTCATGGCATTTGTTTCCTGTAAGTTCCTCGGACTTTGGGTTAGCAAAACCCGCTTTCGATTCGTCTGCCTTTTTAAAAGCGGGCGAATCGTTTAACTGATTTAATGGAGAAAGTGTCTTTTCCCTTTCAAATTTTTTCGCAATGGACACCCTGATCTCATTGCTTTTTAGACAAGAGGTCTCTAAATCTAGAGAATTAGACTGCTGTTTTATTTCTTCGATCGATTCTGTACAACAGAAAGAACTCTTAAATTTATCAGGCTTTGGTGTGGGGGTCTTTGAAGGGGTAGACTTATAACGGGAGGAATTCACATTACTGTCGGGCTTAGAATGGGATGTCCCCTTTCGATAGCCTAGCTCATCAAGGGGAGAGCACCTTTTGGTTACTTCACTTTCTGAAGTCCTTTTTGAATCTCTATCTGCTTTCGAAGAAGACCTTCCTCTCCTCTCCATGTCGGCATGAGACGATTCTACTTTGCTGTCCCTGTCCGACTTAGAGTAAGAAGTCCTCGAGTCTCTGTAGGAGGAGGAGGAGTGGGACGATGTACGCCTCGAGTCGCTCGATCTGGAATGTGTCCTCCTGTAGTCGTCCTCTGAGTCCGAGCTCTCTCGCGCCCTGCTGTCCGCGTACGAACGGGAATATCTCGACCTTTCCCTGTATGGGGAGCTCCGATGGTATCTGCGGTCAGATTCGTAGTAATGCGAGCGTTCTGACCTCGAGTAAGAAGAGCTGGTTCGGGAGCTCCGATCGGATCGGGAACGGGAATGAGACCGGCTTCGCCTTCTCTCTCTGTCTGATCGAGAGCGGGAGGACACATACCGCGAATCTCTTTCCGATTTTGAATAGCTCGAGTACTTCTCATCCCTGTCCGACTTGGAGCGCGAGGAGGACTTCCCCAGGTCGTCACCTCTGAGGGACGCGGAGCTTCGTCTGGGATCTCTCTCCTTTTCCGTACTGGATATCTTCAGTTCATGTGACCGCTGGCTGGAGGAGGTTCTCACCGAATCTTCGTCGGACTCGGAGCCCAGCAGCGTGCCATCGGACTGGGAGAACTTCCTCTTTGACCCCTGCCTCCGGGAGCAGAGGGGAGCACCCTTCGAGCCGTCGGAAACCTCATCCTCTTTCCCAATATGGGAATCTTCCTTCTGCGGAGTTATTTCCGTCTGCTCGGGCGTGTTTTGAGTTACACGTTCTTCCGAACCGCGCGATATCGCATCCTGCTTGACGTCCGGCTCCAAAGCCTCCTTAGGTACCACGTGGCACGGCTCCTTCAAAGCAAGGACTTCAGCTTCCACGGGCGGCGACAGCAACAGCGTCGACATCAGCGTTACCGGCAGTTGTGGCAAGGCTGCCGCTGCAGGAACCGGCATCGATGCTGCTGGCGACGCCGTCGGCGGAGGGGGAGGCGGGGGAGGCGGTGGCGTTGAGGGAAAGTTCGTGGCCAATGCCACCGGTTCCGTTACCGGTACCACAGCCGGCGGCGGTGGCGGTAGCGTTGCTGCTGTAGCTGGTGGTGGTTTTGCTGTGACATTAAGTAAATGTTTTTTAAAATGGATCTTCCCTAATTCTACCTTCGGTTTTGGAGGTGAAGACTCCTCAGCTGAACCAGCGGCATCCCCCAGGTCCATTTTACTTTTGGGGTTAAAGTCAGTCTGAAGGGGTACTGCTGAGGAGTTCTGAGTTTCATTTTGTTTCTCGTTTCCGAGACCAGTCAGAAATCTATTCGGTAAGGTTTTCTTGGTTAAACTAAAGCTGAAAGAGACCTTTTGCCTTCCTTGCTCCTCAAGGTTAACCTTTGTTTTGGTGCCTTTGGGCAAAAAGCGACTCGAAGCAACGCCTTTGAACACCGGGCCTTTGATAAAGCCAGCTTTCTGCACGGTTTCAGGCTTGCCCTGCGAAAGAAAAAGAAGACGCAGTTAGAGGAATTGTTTGGGGGGTTTTTAACTCTGTTCTACAGGCCCACTGAACAATTCTCTTTTACCCGGTGAATTTTTCATGATGATAAAATAGAAATTGATACCCTGGGCTGGAGTCTGGGATAGCACAGCCGCGCTGCCTTCTGCGCCTGGCTCTCTCTTGAACAGAACCAATTACCCAGTCATTTCCAGTTTGGAGCAAAACCTCCTTTGGGGTTTGGGCTGAGGCTTTTTAACTGACTTATTAATGACCAAACTGAAAGTCCTTTTTTCATTTAATTCTTAGTTTTTTTAAAAAGAGATAGGGTTCAACATATAAAGTTAATTGAAGAGATAGCACCACTTTATTTGTGCTGTTTCCGTGGTCCCAGGCTACAAAATAGCCCACGTTTTTAAGCTTTAAGTGCATTTGCTTTCACGTCCCAGGAGACTGCACGTGGATGCATTTGGTTTCAGCATAAATCAGACTACCAAGAATTACAGCGGCAATTTTACGCCCCGTCCTTTCCCACCTCCCGCCCCGACAGCCTTATCTCAGTCATTAGTAATTCCTAATAAGTTTCCAGGCTCAGGCGTAGATCAGTATTAATAGAACAACCTCCAAGAATTCCCATCAGGACCTAGTCATGCGTGATGACTCCGTCACCTCCAGGCCAACCGACTGTAATACGCTCCACGTGCATCTCACCAGAAGCTATCTGCTGTCTCCTGCCCAGGATCTCACTCAATGCTATCGAGCTGGAAGTCATCTCCTCTAGGACATTAAGAGCTCAGGATCTCCACCAAGAAAGCTGCTGTGACAGCACTTGCAACTGAACCCTGGCTTTAGAAATGGAGCAAGTCTAGAGCAACAAAGCTCCTTCAACATGGGAACCTCTTACCTTACAGGATGCATTTATCCAAGCCCGAGATTAGCCATTTTCTGAGCATAAAGCACCGTATGTTTACCCGTCTTGGCATTCCTCCAACTATTTTAAAGCTTAGGGCTTGTCTACGCAAAAGCTGGGTCACAGGAGTGCAATCCCTAAAGATGAATATTGTGGTACCATGGTAAAAGGGTGTTCTTGTCAATAGTCTTTATCCCCATAAATCCAAATTGCATTAGTGGAATTATATTTTGTGTGAGAAGCAGAACTGCAATGGAAACCGTTGTAGCAGTATAAAAACTGTACAGAGCTGGGTTTTACTCCCATAACTGTTGCATGAACACATCTTTGGCAGCAGCAGCAGTTTCCTGCAACCCACTGTGAATTATTACGTACTTTGTTATCCTTTAACTTTTGTAAAACAATGTGCAGTTGCTCAGGCTAAAGGCACCATAGTAAATTATTAAATAAGACGTCGGTGGAATGGAAACCCCATCCCATTCTATTTGCACCCTTGGACATCATAGATACAAAAATATCCTCATTTTTGATGAAACACATGGGGTTTTATTTAAATTGCAAAAACCACGTCACGGTCTCCACATGACTAGTCTTGGCTACCCGGCCCAGCGCCATGCACACATTTGATCTTCACCAGCAGACGATTAGCTGCATTCTGGAAAAAATGGGTGCAAAAAATAAAAAGCACTCCTTTTAAATGGGTGTTATTTATATGGGTGCCACTTCATGGATGCTTTTAAACGAGTGCCATGGCTAAAAGGGCACCCAAACAGTGACCTTGAAAAAAAGTGCATGTCCACACACTTGCCCAGCTCTGAAACACGCTCCTCTCTCCGCTACTGTCCCACAACCATCTCCAGAAAGTCATGCTGAAAATGCTACCCCTGTTTTCAAAAGAATCCACACATCAGAAGTGATCCAGAGACTAATACACAAGTGTCTATAAACTAATTCATAGAAGAATAAAGGACAAAATCAAGCATCCAGACAGTTTGGTAGGAGTTTCTGCATGTCTGAATGCTACTGAGACCACCCTCCCATAGGATGCCGGGCTCAGGCTCCCGAAGAGCAAGGGAACATCATTTTGGGAGGTTGCTGGGTCAATTATTAGCCCTACATGACCAGAAATTCACACCTTTTTACCCCAACCTGTGTGTATGTCCTGGGACAATGGAAGAGTAAGAGAGCAGGTTCCTATCTTCAACCATACCCTGACGTCTAACGGAAGGAGTCTCCACAAATTTGAATCTAAATTCTGATCAGAAACCGGGTTCACCTATTATACCAATTATATAAGGGAAAAAAAAAAATATATATATTTAAAAATACAGTAAATAGAGTGCATCAGCATTCAAGAGTTTTCTTTCTTGCTAGAACTTTTATGAAATGATTTTATGTGCAAAATCCACAGTTATGGAATTGTGCCAATGTTTTGATCAAAATCTTTCTAACTTCATGCGCAACAGATCTGAAATCCGAGCTCACACGTGAATAACAGGGTTTGGATACGTCCACCTTTACACAAAACACAGGACCTGAAGGCAAAAAAGGAGCTGCTAAGCTCCTATTCCTCCCCTTTTCATAGTCTATTCAGCAGAGATGATACATTTCAGAACAAATGTTTCACCCTCACATGGTTACCCTTTCAGGGATTTTTTTTCTTAAATAACACCGAGTTTAACAAAACATGACTTACAGTATTTTAAACACATTCCACAGGTAGCTTTTGAAATTTAATAGGTAGCAATTACTGGCAAAAGCTCTCTAGTAGAAGAGTTCTCCTTCCTTTAATGTTTTACAGAAAGGGAACGTTCCCCAAAACGTTGCTGTGGGTATTTTGCAGAAAGAAAAACGCGATAGAAGCTCAGTCTGCATATTCAGCAGAGGTACCCGATTACTGAAGCAGCAGTGCTCCTGCAGCTCTCAATTCGCTGGGAACATAGGTAGTAGACACAGTACGTTCACCAGCACAACCAGAGCAGATACGGTCCTACAGCATCAAAAACTATTAGCAGCAGTCGTTCCTATGCCGGGATATTATAAACTGTTCCAGCCCCTCCAAGTTTTCTCCTCTCCCCTTAAATTCACTGAGTCACACACAGCAAAACTCATTTTTTTTACAGATGAAGTCCTTAAATAATCATCTGCTCACGGTGCAGAAAGCAGCAGCTACCTACACCGAATGACTCAAGAGCACCGTCGCGCTCTGCTACCGCATCCCTGTGTGTAGATGGCAGAAGTGGTACTGAGGCGGTTCCCTTCTTTCCTGGATTTAACCACTGAACTAGAGGCACCCCAGAATAATATCAGTTTGCTTTACCTGGACCCTCAGTCGCTCTCGACTCAAGAAATCTATAGGTCAAACTAAGCAGGTTGGGCTAACGCACGTCTCAGGAGCTACATCAAGAAAGGAATCAGTTTTACTCACCTCATTTTCTTCTTCTCTATTGCAATCCAGCCGAGAAAACATGCAAAAGAAAACATAAAAAGAAGGTGTAAACATCAGGCAGAAACAAAAAACGTTAATATCCGAAGTGTGGCACTGCAAACGGGATGCACCCGGGGACACAGAGTGGGGATAACAACAACCCCACAAATAATCCTGCTGCAAGAGACGTCCCTACCAGCGTCAACCAACAGTCAAGCAGACACGCCAACCGCCTCTGAAGGGGAGCACCCGGCATAGTTTTGAAGCTCAAGAATTTCAACACTGAAAATTCTGCATGGACTTTGACAGAGCAAACCTTTTTCGAGCAAACTGCTGGCTTGGTGTTGTCCTCTGAGGGTTTGCAAACCAGCAAGAACCTTATTTCAACAGACACCGCAGAGGTAATGCAGATATATAAAAAAAAAAAAATCTCAAAAATGAGATGTAGGAAGTTAAATTTGGTTTTCTTTCGATTTCAGTATTTTCCTTAGCAGCCCAGAAACAGTGAAAAGTATCTGCCTCTCTCATCGACAGAAATTAAAGATACTTATGAACGCCTTACTGCTGTAAGACCTGCTACGGATCTGCAGTCCTGGCTATTTGCCATGATGCTTAGACTTAATTAATCAGTACTTTGGCAGCTAGCTGCTCGACAATGAATTGATTTGGAGCATTACCTTGATCCCAACCAAACCTGCCAATGCTGAGCCAACGGGAAAGCCCAACTTTTCTTTGCTTCCCTAAGTTCTTCACTCCGATACCATGAGCAAAGTAGTTTCTCCTACAAGGAAGGAGAAGGAACAAGAACACGACTACCCTCTCCTTGCTTTGCTCAATACCTGGGAGAGTTTCAGTGAGTTTCTCAGCCCCGAAAGGAAAACTACAGAAGCAGATGTAAGAGTTTCAGCGGTTACAGATACACCTTAACCGAGATGTCAACAGCTCATCTGTCTTTATCTCTGATTTCCTCTACTAGAAGTCCAAAAGCACTCTCCAGTGCTCTAACCTTTATGTTTGCACGCAAACAGCCTTTTCCCGTCTACCTTATAGATACAGGGGAAGTTTTCAGCTGGACTTTTGCTAAATTTTATCAGCTTTTGAGCCCTAATTCGGCGCTGTCGTGGTAACACGGTGAAAGATTTGTTGCAGAAAAGGTTCACAGATATCACTTCAAACGTCAGCTAATCGAGAAGTATCAGTTTCTGGAAAACAAAGTCAAAGTTCTCGGTTTCTGCGTAACCCAGGCAGAGACCCGAGGTGGTGACGGCACGGCAATAACCACCTACTTCCCCATTTAAACCATCATCAACAGAGAATTAGGAGCAACCTGCTAGAAAGACCTATCACCAGCAGTAATATACTCCTGCCTCTACAAAGGCTCATGTCCAACTGAAAAAAGCTTATTAATAGGCTATAAATTATTCTTAGAGCAGCAAGAACAGGGTTGGTTTCCATTGAGGAAACATGAGCCGTGAGTTTAAGCAAGCTGTGGAGTACATGAGGGCACGTATGTGATTTAATGGGGTTAAGCAAGCTGTGAATTCAAAATACTGCTGATGCAGAGGTCAGAAGCCCTCTAAGAACAGCACTTTGACACAAATTAGTGCCTAAAAGGAGGTTTCATTTTTAGGATCACAGAAAGTGGAGGTTTAGACTTGCAGGAAACCATCGCTCTTGACAGTCACGTATTTTGAGTGCTAAACACAAGCGTTCACAAGGGGGTGAGAACAGCACTGAGGCCTAGTGTAGCCAACACCCAACAAGACCCAACATGAACATTGGACTCAATGATCTTAAGGGTCTTTTTCCAACCTAAATGATTCTATGAAGATTTTCAAGACATCCACACCCAGACGTGTGGTGATACAGCACAGAGTAACAACCAACAGATGAAAGCTGGTGGTCCTAAACCAAAAAGAAATAACTGTCTCTTTATACATAAGAACACAGATTTAAGTAGCTATATATTGGGAGACAGGTAATGAAGTTTAGTATTTATAATTAATGTCCTGCTGTAAGAGTAAAGTAAGTAATTCCTCTTAACAATCCATTTTTGCTCTTGTTGCTGAAACGTTGCATAAAACCAGTATTAAGCTAAAATGCTGGCAAGGACACAAAGGAGAAAACCAAGAGCTAAGAATAAAATTTTCCCTTCCGAGAGGGCATGCCTACAAAACAGCAGGAATCACGGCACGATCCGGGCCAGCTCTAAGCTCACGTCCTGCTCAAAGCTTGCAGCCACAGCAGCAGATTTCCCAGCCAAGACACCACGTTGGTAGAGCAGCCTCAGCATCTGCCACCTTGAAACAGCCGCTCCACGAAGGCAGACGGCAGAGCACCAGCTTCCGCACGGGGGGTCAGAGCACGCAAGAAAACTGCAATACACCGACGGGGAAAAAAAGATGGCTGAGATCCTTCAAAACCCAGAGAAAATCTTGCAGGAGAAAGTGAGCTGCATTAGGGAATGGATGATCTTGCTGCGCTAAAGCCACTTGGTAGCGAGACTTGCCTGCCCTTGGAGGGGGGAAATTGCTAGAATTTGAGCAGCTTAAAGGGTGGCAAGTGAGAAATCAAAATATTAAAAGATAGAAAACAGTTAAGAAGGGACAAAATAGAAGACTTGCATGAATTAAACTGGTTGTTTAAAATAAAATATGTAAGAATGAAGCAGATATGACATTACTGGTAATGTATCTTGTATAGTCCTAGATGCCTATATGAACAATTTAACTTCTACTGGACAGAGAAGTAATTCTTCTCAGAGAGGGAACAGTAGTATTCCCTCTCTGCAGCGGTATTTCAGCCAGTTATGCCCAAGTGCTCTTCCCTCCTGAATTACCCCTCCATCACCAGCTAAAACAGCCACCGGCAGCAGAAAGTTGTCCCACCTCGCTATGGGTGCCCTCGCACAGGTTAACCTTAATGAAGGAGGTAGCTGGCTTGGGTTATGGATCCCATTTCCATTTACAGCCTCTTCCTTCATCCCAGATTGAAACCATATCAATAGATTTCCAAAATTAGTGAACGCGTTGCTGTTCGCTCGAAAACCTTTTGCCAAATTCCTCCCACGCTGGGTTTGAAGTTACATAAAATCCCCACGTTACAAGCCTGAGGAAGGAGCTGGCACGCAGGAGACTCGGCACAACAAGAGCGTACGCAAGCCGGGGATCCATCCAAACACACAACCCGTAGGTTTTCCAGCAGGTTTCCAGCCCCAGAGGTTTAGAGCAATCCCACTTGTTTCCCTCTGGCTGCACCTTGCTATCTGCAGGTACATAAAAGGAAGACTGTTATTAAAATCAGCATTCAATTCATGCACTCAGTGGCTCATTTCTGTGAATGTCAAGAGAAAGGCTTTGTTAAAACCCAAAATAAAACTCAAAGCAAAACTGAAGACCTCTACAAACAAGTGGTTAATAAATTAAAAAAAAAAAAAACAAAAAAAACAAAATAACAGGGAACTGCACCATCTTTTATTTGTCTACGCCAGCCCTATGTATTAGTATTCAAAAAAACAAAATCAGTCTGCCCCTAAAATACAATTTAAAGAACAGTGAGATCTGATTAACTAACAAGTATCGGTCAGGCGAGAGCAAGATGTGCCTGCACATGCCCCACAAATGCACGACTGCACCCAACAGCAACCACGGCAGCAACTAAATCCCAAATCCCCACACTGTACAGAGGAGTTTGTATTTGCAGGAAAGGCTTTTCTAAGGCTATGGACCTACATTTCTACCAAAATTCTTTATATTTAAAATTTATCAGCTTTCCTACTCATGAAACATCCCAGGTTTGTCATGGGCATGTTAATAAAAAATAAGGTTGTATTTTAATTGAGGTTCAGCAGCTCCAGCATTTCTTAGATGCTTAAACAGCTCGACTTGAATGAGACTTCTCTCCTTTTTAAGATGTAATCCACGCCGTAATCCGAACGATATGCGGGCTTTGCTTATGCTAAAAAAGCAAACAAAAAAAAAAATGCCCTCAGGCTTCTGAAGTCTAAATGACAAATGCTGGTCTGCATTAAGACAAGACTTGAAGAGCCTCATCTCCCGTATGTCCTTTCTTTTTTCTCCCCCCCCCCTTCATTTTCTTCTTCTTAAGAGAGAAAAATCTGGAAGCCTAAAGCTCTTCTTATCTAAACATCTGCAAGACTAACAACCCTGCAAGCCTAAAAAGCCCCATCCTGAGCAGGCACTCAGCTCACCTTGCTTTAAGCTGACGATGGGGTATTGTGCAGGCATTAGCATAGGTCCATCTGAAAGCCTACCTGCCTCAGCAATTACCTTTCTTTCTGAAGAAAGGAAACAAAATGCAAAAACTCAGCACTCAACCGGAGGAAATCCCAACTTCCAGACTGTTTTGCTTAGGCCAGGTTAGCCAGAAATGTCCTGCCAGCCTGGGAATGCAGATGGACTTCCATAGCTGCTCACGGATCCAACCAGCACCTAACGCCACGACCTTCATCCACAACACCAAGGCTAAGCAAACCAGAAGGCAACACAACAAATTAACACCTTGGGTGGAAATTTGCAGTTCCAGCAAGATCCTAAGGCCAAAAAGGAAATATTTAGGCAGATTTCACTGCTGCCTGGCCGGCGATGGAGGGCTGCACCTCCGGGCTTCTGCCACCGCCATGCACCACGATGCTGCAGATGAAGTTCACTCGCTGCTGCTCTCATTCAGCTCCTGCCACCCTCGAAACCAAATGATTTGATAAAATACTTACAGGTCTGAAGTGCTATCGTCTGCTTGGTTTATTAGGCTCTAATGTGGCCAGCCAGAGATAAAAAACAAGGACAAATGTGCAGCCGTCCCTATGATTAACTGAAATACGGTGCTAAACTGCTGCGAAATCATTTGCACAGAGCACTGTGCTTTTAATATCCAAATGTGTCCTTGCTCCCAAAAATACTGCATCACAACCGGATAATGTACAACCAGAAAAAAAAAAAGCAGGGAAGTTAATAGACAATCCTGCTCCTTCCCCCAAAAAGCCATGGACAGAGGAAAGGCTAAAGCACACCCGGGGCGGGGGAGAATCACCAACAGTATCAAACATCTTATTTACACAGAAGCTTGAAACCAAGCCAAGCTCTCCAGAAAATGAGGTCAAGGTAGCTGTAAGCATATACCTGTCCCTGCGGCACATCCCCCAGATCCAGCTCTCCCATCCCCTGCTTTCCTAAATCAGCATTTGCTGGTTTATAGAACATTTTCGCTGGGTTTGGAGTTGTGCGTTTAGAGCAGGGGAAGAGACACCATTTCTCCTGCGCTGAAATATGAAAGAACAGAGAGGACTGAACACGCCAGGAAAAGAAGTAGCTCAATATACCAAAAATAAATATTTCTTCTTTCATTTACAAAAATTATAAGGGCTGAGTGACATCCTGGATAGTCATAAGTATGCCAGAAAGGGATTTTTGTTTTAACATAGATTATGGGTTACCGGTGTATGGAGTCACCCGTAATTATCGGTGAACGCTCCCTCCTAGTGCACCCTCCTGAAATGAACTTTATAAATCAACAAAACCCCGGACACGAGCCATTTCAACAGCAGGCATGAAGAAGATTAAGAAACTCAACTGCTGCAGCTTCCACTTCAGGCCAGCCCGGGGTCCCATTTCTCATCGGGCTGGAGGAGAGCCACCGAGAACAGATTCAAGAGGCATTACAACACAATATGGAAAACTTATAGCACTATAAATTTTTACTACAAGCATTTACACTCCATTCTCCGCAGCTGGGGAAAATATAGGCTAAAAAAAAAAAAAAATATATGGCACGAGCTAAAATGCCTGTTCTCTGCCAGCTGGCAGCACCGGCGAAGGGACTTCTGCCCAAGCTATGAATTAAGCCCTGGGTCTGGCAGAGTCCATGCAGTCCCTTCTCGGCGCAGGTCCACCCAACAGAGACCAAACCCTAAAGAGAAGGGGAAGAAATAAAGGGGGAAAAGGATGATTTTTGAAAACCATTTGCTTTTGCTGCTGCTCCTCTTGCAAAGGAAAGTGGGTCAGAGAAAACAGACCTTGGCAGGAGCATGGGAAAAGCCACAGGCTGAGGTTTTGGGTGGGTTTTTGGCCAAAGCTTCAATTACTATTTAGCTATCTGTGTGTTAATAATATGAGCATTTTAGAGAAGCTAGGATCTTCTGCTTCAGGAAAAAGACCCGGTTAAGAAGAAAACAATTTCCAGCAGTCTCCAGTCTTCTGCTCCAATAAAAGCATCACAGAACCCTGCTCCTTTCCCAAAACTGCCTGGGAATTCCCAAACTCACCACCATGCACACGGCTCCTGCTCTTCCCTTTCTGCTCAGTGCCAGGGCACGTCTAAAGAAGAAATCAAGTTTGAAATCGTGACAGCAATCATCATAAGCAATGCTGTTCCCATGGCAGCCGGGCAAGGGATTTACCGACAGAGCACCCGCATGGCGAGGGAAAGGACAAGGACAGACGAGGGCAGGGGGACGGAAGAGCGACGGTGCCAAAAAGAGAGGGCACAAATCCACAGCTTAACTCAAAACCACAGCTTCTGGCTCAGTACCAGGGGAGCATCAGTCCTTGGAAAGCTTCCTTCTCCTCCTCCTCCTCTCCGAGCAGGGAAGGAGAGATTTCATCAGCAGCTTTTAGATTTAGCATCCTCCCATTAACAAAATTTAAATGGGATCACTTTTCAGGTAATCCCAGCCTCAAAATCACCTCCTTTTGACATGATCAGGGACAAACAGCGACACAAGGAAATGTTTCACACATACAAAGTACTCTTAAACTGCATTTTCCCTACCTGACGCAATTAACTCCTAAAATGCGCGCACACCCCTGAGCTGTCTGTCCGTCCAGGGCTGCAGTTGCCCCTGGGAAAGGATGAGGCTGGATCTAACACAAATGCAGTTTATCGCCTCTGGCTTATCACCTCCAGCACGGGAGCAGGGGAAGATGCAGGATGGTTTGACATCGCTCTCTCCCCATGGGGTACCACCGGCGGGACGGACGGACGGACGGGAGTTGCACAAAGAAACCCAAAAACCACATTAAAACCACCAGTCCCACGGCAGCTTTTTAGTTGCCACAGCGCGGGGCACTCCCGGCATCGGAGAACACCGCTGCTTGCAGCGTGCAAGGCAAGGTCGTTATCGCACGAATCATTCTCACCACCTCACTGAACAATTTCTAACAATTCAAAAGGCTGAAATTAAAACCTCCTTCCTACGGCCAGGGTTAGGCCAGGCTTAAAAGCTCGGGGTCGGTTTCTAGCTCCGCAACAGCCTGTGTGTGACCCTGAACAAGTCACTGAGGTGGTTATCCCCATTCCCAACTTTTTTTGATCTGCCCCCACCCCCCATTATTTATTTCCAGGTTCTTCAGGCTACGGACATTTTCATACATCTATATCCAGTGCTTGCAACAGCAAGGCTGTGACGCTGGTTTAAGCAGAGGCACCACCATGGTACAACCATCCAACAAGGCATTTCTCCTACCAGCACAAAACCACTTTTAGGACTAAGCTTGTGTTACACATCCCAGCTTACCCCCACCGCATGCCCTGGGGGATACCGACCCCGCAAGCCAAAATTGCTTGCCACCAAATATCTTCTATCGCTCTGCCGCGGATTTATAGTAAATACCCTCCGAGTTCATTAATAAAAGGAGAGAAAGCAAGTGCCAGCCTTCTGCAGAACTCCCTCGCGCGTACAGCAACTGCCGTCATAACCCGGCGGGGACGGTCACGTTTGACTCGACTGCCGCGGCACAGCATCTGCAGGCGCTGCCAGGTTATACGCCGGTAACATTTCTAGGCTCGGAGGGAAAAGGAATTAGTGGAATTAGTGGAAAGAAACAGGTTGTTTTTTAATTTTGCTCAAATCCCATCCCATGCAAACACCAGGCTGCACAGAAAAAGTTCAGCATGTGCTGAACTAAACCGCTCTAATGAAGTTAAAAGATGTTCGATACCAGGAAAATAATTTCAGTATTCAAATCCTGCTGAAAAGCAAGTGGCTACACCCAGCTTCCAAGCAATACCAGCACAAGTTATACCAACACTTCTCTAAAGCATTCCTCTGCAGCGACAGGGGAAGCAGAGGAAGGCGAGGAACCTGAAAGCATACTGAATTTTTTTTAAAAAAAATAATAATCAGAAATATCTCAGCTGACTTACGATCATTACTACCAGCGACCAGCACAGGGCTTCACTCTTGGCAGAGAAGTCAGCAGCTCGGGCCGCCGCGTATCCGCTGGACACGCAGAGACTTTGAGGCTTCACCGAACCTGAGCGATGGCTCTGGGTAATTAGGTCTGTGTGCTAAAAAGGGGGGGAAAAAAAAAAAACCAAAACCCCACAGAGCAGAAAGGCAATGCCCCTCCCTCGGAGGGCAGGCACAAGGCGGGGAAGGACTCGCTCCCCAGAGCTGAGCGGGGACCCCCGGGCTGCCCCCCCCCCAGCTCCCAAGCAGCCCCCACGCTACACCGCATCTTCTGGGGGTGACTTCTTGTCCGCTCCATTTCTGGACTGGGTAAAAAGAGGGGGGGTTCTACCCCTCCTTCACCTCCCTGGCCCATCAGCGGGAACAGACCTTCAGCAGGAATCGCCATCCCGCTTCACCTGCGGGATTTTCCTTGCAGGGGCGAGCAAATTCCTAAGCTGACCTTATCAAGGCATCACCAGGCCTGCATGACAAATACCCCCCCTGGCACTGCAGGTCAGCTTTGTCTCCTAAAATGCCTTGCAAATAAAGATTTCTCTCTGTTTCGGACTGTAGGCTGGGCTTGCAGAAGTCTACCTGCTTCAGGAGAAGACTAACCACACCGGTGGCCCCGCTGATGGAGATGGGGAGGTCTCCCACGACCCAAAGAGCCCGGCGTCACCGGGTGAGGTGGAAACATCCGCAGTGCCCACGCCGGGACGCAGTTGGACGCGTGCCACCCACAACGCCCGGCGTGGAGATGTGTCACCTTAGCGGCCCCCCCGGCATCCCCTTCTCCCCAAAACAGAAAGCAGGCGGGAGCAGTCCTGTCCCCTGCATCCCAAGCAGGAGAGGTTCTCGAAAGATGTATCCTACAAGCTTCACACGGAGGTAAAAACATTAAATTTCAGTGTACTTTTTCACCTTGAGCCACCGCAGCAAGGTTACCTTGTAATTCATAGACACGCACGTAACACCAAACACTTCCACAACTCACCATATTGAAGCCTGCATTCACAAAATGTCCCGTCCTTACCCCAAACTCACCCCAAGTTTAACAAGAAGATATTTTCCAACAATCAGGTGTCCCTAAATTCAGACTTCAAAGGGTAGAAACTGCAACCTGCACTGTGCACCCCGAAAAACTTTGTTGTCTCAGTGCCGTCAATAAAATGCTGCAACGCCCCAGCCAGGCTTAAGGTTGCTGCTTTAATATAAAATCCTTAACGTATTTATTTCTTACGCAATTATAGATGAAGTTTAATCTTCTATTACAAAACCTGCCTGGCAGGTTAAGTCAGCAGTGGGAGACATCTTGGGAGCCGCTCTCAATTCAATAAAAGAAAATAAACCCAAGCTCCCTGCAACACCAACTCCTGGAGACTCGAGTGCTTTAAATCAAACTATTTTAGTGAGATTAAACCCAGCCTGAGACGGCGAGAAGAAATGAGAGCTAATGAGTGAAAACCTGCACGCTGCTATCGCTCTGCAACACCGCGGCCGGTTGCTGCGGCAATGCTAAACACAAGGCGATACCAGGCAGGGAAATTACTGTAGGAGCAGATAAATTTGACCCCCTTCATCCTCCTTTATACCAGAAATAGCAATAAAAGCGCAAGTTGGGAACGGGCTGTGCAAACAAACTCCAAGCACTAGGTGCCGGAGTTTTTTCTGTTGGACATCGATGCTACAGAAGGCTGCAAATGTTACAAATAATTGTCTTCTGCTAACTCAGAATGACACGCTTTTTATTTCTAGCTGCAAAACCTCCGCTGATGCATTTCAAATAGGAAGGCAATAACGCAATTACAATGTGATGCTGCGGAAACGGTAAACCCTTTGAGCGATGGTGGGTAAAGCCAGCAGGAATCCACGTTTGGGCCTGAAAATGGTGCTTCACGTCAAGTATTGCTCAGGCTCCAACTCCTTCCCCAGACCCAGCCCGACGCCTCTTCCTTTCATACCAATATTTCGGGTCAGATTTTGACTCCTGGCCCACGTTTCTCTTGAATTTCAGGTTCTGCTCCACATCAGCCCCCCGGGCTCTCAGGGAGATGCTCTGGGGGATGGCAGCCTCTGGGATGGATCCCGAAAGGTTGAAGCTCGCTGGAGAGGAGCAGCTGCAAGGATGGAACATTTTTATGGAAGTTTACCCAAAAAAAAAAAAAAAAAAAAAAAAGGGAAAAGTCAGGAAAAAGAAAAAAAAAGTAACAAACCACAACTTTTTCAGCAAGTGTCCTACCAAACCTACAAAAAACGGAGCCACACTTGGACTTCCTCAAGACTTGTTTCTCAATGAGTCCTACCAGTCCTGGCAAGGAAAAATGAAAACAAAGCATAGCCCGGGATGCTGGAAAACGGCAAAAGCATCGCTGCTCCCGATGGCCCTGCCCGCGGGGTGAGGCGGCTGCGCCAACACGGGTGTCACACCACGGGCGATGACCGGAGCCTTTGGACAGCAGCATTTCGGCTCCTAATCGCTTCCTGCAGCACCGAGGAAGTTGCACCGAAGCAGCTTGCACGGCTCCACCAGTACACCACGGCTTTTCTCGTTAATAAATCTAAATAATCGTCTAAATAATAAAATGCAGCCAGTCTATTAATTGGGACGAAGGTCAAATGCATATGGCAAACTTATTAATTTTTCTTTATGTCTCTGTGTCTATTAAAAATAGGCGTTTATAAAACCTCTCCCCCTGCCTAAATATACACACAAGCAAATTATATTTAGAATTACGTCAACAGATCTCTAACACAGGACGTCGAAGCAAGGCACCCATCCACTTTAAGGCCACTTTGAGCCATTGCAAGGAAAATATTAAATTGCAGAGGGAAAATTAGAAACAATTAAGACAAGAGAATCATCTGAAAGCCTTCTCCTTTCAAAACCCAGGGATTTCTCCGTCTCTTTTCCCAGCGATCACCGAACCGTAGTATTTAGGAGAGCTGAGTTTATATATTAGCTGCTCTTGCATATTAAGTGCAGAGTGTGTAATTATCTGTGCACGTGTCCGGGTGACTAAAGGTACATGGAACGACTTGGAACTCGAAATATATTGCCTGGGTAGCCTACAGCTGCTAAATTTCCTCATTTTTGAGAAACCCAACTGCTTGAGCACACCCTGCCAGGGAGGCATCCCGAGGCCGTGACTTTCCCCGTCCCGTTCGCACGCATCATTCCACCTTTAATTACTCCACCATAGAGGAGCACCACCGATCCGCAGACCTAAAACATTGAAAACCAAAGGAAAAAAGTATTCCCAGCATGCTCACACACGGCCAGCTCCTGGAAAAACGCACCGTTTTCCTATTTATAGGCATCGCAGTTGGCAGAAACCACAGGGACCTCAACTGCTCGAAGCCAAAATGTGGACCTATTTTTTTTTTTCCCCCCCTCCCTTTTTGAATTTTCCCCTGAAGCTAAACACCGCAGACCTACCCTGCCTTTGCTGCACGCCGCGTCTCTGGACCGCAAGCAGATGGAAAAGGAGGAATGACAGAGCGGTGGGTGGAAGCCGCACAAGAATCCAGGGCAGAAGGACAAGCCAAGAGGTCCTCCTCCCTCAAAACCCAACAAGGATAAGACGACGCAAAGTTGGTTATCAAAAACCAGGGAGAAGACGACTTCTCCAAGAGCAAAGCTACAAACCTCAGCCTTCATTTTTAAGAGCAACGGTACCGAAAACGTGCTGTGGATGGAGCAGGAAAAAGGCAAGAGAAGAGTGGAAGAGGCAGCGGTGCATGGCATCCACATCTCCTTCCTGGAGATACCCAACCTGGAGATAAACGACCTCATTTAATTCAGCTCCGCTGCAAGCAACCGGCCTCAGAAAGTTCGGGTCCAGCTGGGAGTCGTCCTAAGCCGACGTCAAAAATAATAAATCCAAGTGAGAAATTTGTCCGATAACTTACTGGCCGGCCAGGCGAGCAGATGAAGGTCTCCTCCCACAACCGAGACAAATTCAGACGTGTAAAGAGAATTTTCTTTAAACAAACTGACTTTTCAGAGACATTAAGGCTTCAGCGCGGAGCTGAGAAACCCTCAGGTACGCTGAGGCAGCGAGAGCCAAGTTTCTCCCTTACTACTCTCGATTTCGCAGCCCTTGGGACCACCATTAGTCTCCTTAATAAAGGAGAGGCGCGTTCAAAGGGAAACGCAGATCTAAAACCGAGCCTTTCCCTTCCATTAGCATCTCCCCGATGGATTAGAACAACATACTCGAGGACCCGAATTTGGGTATTTAACCACAGCGCGTCTGCCAGGAGCTTCTGCCTTGTGCCGAGGGCACTGCCGTTACTGATCGTTTTCCCTAGAGGAAAGCATAAAATAGAATCCAGATGCCTACGGGAAGCAAAAAATAATCAAGTCCCAAAGTGACACGAACGCTGAAGGGCCCACGAGTCTCTACAGCTGCAACGCACGTTCAAAAAAACCCGTAGTAATAGCCACAACCCCAAACCTGAAGTTTTAGACTGTTTAAATCCATATCAAGTCACATTAACAAAATCAACGGGTGTTCAAACGCACTGGCCCTAAACCCCCACCCCACCAAACCATCCACACGCACCACCCAAGCCCCACCAGCCTGTGGAGACATGGGACGGTAAGACGACCATCTCCCCCAAAATGGAGCTAAATTCAAGTCGGGGAGGTCTACCTGCAGCGGAGCGCAGAAGCAGCAGCGGATAAATATATTTCAGCCATAGGGTGTGCAACGGAACCTGCCGCAGCACCTTCGGTTTCCATCATAACGCGCAGACGAGAGCTAAAGAAATCCTCGGGACTCTCAACCCCATCCCTCTCCCCCCGTGCAATGACCCCACCGACACGTCACTTGTTTGAGAGGGTCCTCCACCGTCGGTACGCAGCGGCCAGGGACGATCTCGGTGTCTTCTCGAAGGAAGCGCTCGCTCGTCCCAGGTTTGGCTATGTTGGCTGCACCACTACGGCTCTAGTAACGGCACGAAGAGATGAAGTTTCTTCTGCTCGCAGCCTACGACACAAACATCCCTCAAGTAGGTCCAGGTCGCCGTCGGGCAGCTGCATGGAGAAGCTGGAGACCTCGCGTGGAGCTTGGCGACGGCTCCGAGCTCAGGGACTCAGGCTGGCCCCCAATTTTAGCACCCAAAGAGGTGAGGCAAGCTGGTTTTGCTGGATGCTGAAGTTCTCAAGAACCTGAGCTCTGGCTCCCAAGTAGGACACGGAGGGCGACCAACCAGGCAAAAGCCGGCTGGAGTTTCTTTGCTGATCGGAAAACTCCAGTAAACGCCATCAGCACGTAGTCAAGTCACCTACAGCCAGCGCAGAGCTCCATCTCAGCAACAACGATGCCCCATGGCTGGAAGTATTCAAGGTCAGGTTGGACGGGGCTTTGAGGAACCTCATCTAGTGGAAGACATCCCTGCCCACGGGTTGGACTGGATGACCTTTAAAGGTCCCTTCCAACCCAAACCATTCCGTGAATAATTCCCATGAAAAATAAGGCTGAGCCTGCCAATTGACCGGGCTCCGCTTGCGTCACCAGGCCGCGACCAACGTCCTCCAAGCCCCCACGTCTCGCAGCAGCACAACTCCAATGCTACGAGCTACAAAAGCAACTCCTCCAAAAAACAAACCACGCACATCCCTCTTCATCGCACCCCGCCGCGGGTACGGGACAGGGGAAAGCCACCGTCTCCGGCAGCAGCAAACGGAGCATTTCTAATATCGCCACATTCCAGAGCGGGGAAGGAGATGAGGAAGCACGAGGTACCCCCGCCTCTGAAGAAAACTATTGCTGAGCGACCGCAAATAATCCTTTTCTCAAGCTAAAAAGCACAGGCGCTGGGAAGAGCACATCCTAAATAAGACACGCCATTAACGACGCGGCGAACGCGACTCAGACGCGCAGTGGAACACCGAGCTTCGAGGCAGGCATGGGGAAACAAGGCTCCTAAAAACTTCTGAACGCCTCCTGACAGCTTTCAGAGTGCCAACCCAGAACGCACACACCAAGAAAACCCCAAAGTCAGACCAATAAATTAGTATTTCTTTTAAAAAGTGGCCAGAGAAACCGCTCTGGCTTCTTTCAAGAGCCCAGGTTTGCGACACTCGAGATTGTTTCAGACAACAAGCGGCAGCGTGATATAACCCACACGCTTGTAACCGTCGAGGTCAGTGCAACGCTTGGTTTGACACCAAATGCCACACGCCACCCCAGCCCCTGGGGACAGGATCCTTCACGCTCTAAACTAAAAAGGTGAAATACCTAAATTAGGCTAAAACTTTTTGGACGGATAGCAGAGTCATTTGAACCCGGAGGGTCGCTCAGGATGGGACCGTCGCTCCCTGACGGGGTTAAACTCACATAACTCAAGTGCAGGGCTTGCTCCAGGCTCTCCAGTCCCGGGAGAGAGGCAGGAGCCACGTCTAGCAAACTACAACCTGGTTTCAAAATGAAATCCTCCGTCTCTCACTAATTTTAGAAGGCTCGGCCGCAGGCATCGTTTCAGCTGAAACAGATCCTCAGCTGCTCCAGGCGGGCACAGACAGAACTCGTAGCATTCGCTCAAAAAGGTTTGCTCTGTTGTCCTTGCTCAAAACACGCCATTTTTAGCTTTGCCTCCAATCCAACCATTGCACAGAGGTGCTACACGCCAGGTGTCTGCCTCCTTCCACCCCAGAGCCGGCTGCACGTCGGGGATGCCGCACGCGCAAAGTTTATGAAGCACCCGAGTCCTTTGCGAAGGAAGTCTAAAAATGTAAAAATAGCGTTCAGAACCAGCAAGAAGGGCGGGGGGGGGGGGGGAGAAACCCCACTGCTAGCAGCAGGAACTGAATGGCTTGCTCAGAAGAAGCGATAAAGCCGGTAGTCCCAGCGTGATGTCGGGGGAAGGGGGGGGGTTAGCGAAAATCCCCAGCGGAGAGGAGAACCAGAGTTCACCGGCCATTAGGCTGCTCTCCCCCCTTTTGCCTGGCTCCTTCCTCCTGTCAGAAAATGGGGTCAGGGCAGGGGCCGACCCGGGGCTGTTGGAGGGAGGATTCAAGGGGCAAAATAAAGACGGGACTCGGTAACTCCTCCGCACGCCGGTGAAAAAAAAATAATAATAAAAAAGGTGCGGAAAAATGGCCCCCCCGGGGAGGCCGGGACACGTCCGCACTCACCGCCTGGCCTCCCTCCGCGGGGCGGGCGGCACCGCGCAGCCCCGCCGGGCCGGGGGCCCGGGCCCCGCCGCCCCCAGCGCAGGGGAGGGAGGGGAGGGCAGGGGCGGACCCCCGCCACCCCCGGCCCCGGCCGCCGGCAGCGCCCGCCGCTCGGCTCCGCTCTTCCCCCCCCCGCCCCCCCACCCCCACCCCCGCCCGGCCTCCGCCCGCCGGCGCCCGGCCGCGGCGCTCACGCGAGGCCGGGGATGCGCGGCCTACCCCGGCCGCCCGCCCGCCGCGCCTCGGGAAGGAAGGGAGGGAAGGGGCAGCGGCGGCGGCGGCGGCACCCCGGCCTCCCCCCCCCCCGCCCCCGGCCCCGGCCCCGGCGGCTCCCCGCGGGGCGGCCCGGCCCGGCGCGGCGCGGCTGGGCCGGGCCCGGCAAGGCCTTAGGCCGCGGCGCGGGGAGCGGTGGGGGCGGCCGCCGGCGCGGCCCGCGCTTACTCCGGGGTGGGGTGCTCCGGGTCGTAGAAGTCCCCCATGGTCGGGCGGCCGCTGTCGGGGGCAGGCGCGGCCCCTCGGGCGGGCCGGGCCGGGCCGGGCCGGGCCGGGCCGCGCCGCGGGGGGAGGCCCCTCTCCGCCCTCCGAGCCCGGCGGGGGCTCGGCTCCGCCGCCGCCGCCTCACATCCTCCGCCGGGCCCCGCGCTGCAGCGGCCGCCGGCGGGGCCCCGCCATCCGCGCCGTGCCCTGCCCTGCCCTGCCCGCCGCCCGCCGCCGAGTCCGCCCCGGCCGCCCGGCTCCTCCCCGCCGCGCCGCCGCGCCGCCGCTCCCCAGCCCGCTGCCGCTGCCGCTCCGCTCCCCCCCCGGGCGGGCAGCGGCACCGCCGGGGACGGGCCGGGACCAGCCGCGGGATCCCCGGGATCTCACCGGGATCAGCCGCGGGATCGCCGGGACCACACCGGGATCAGCCGCGGGACCGCCGGGATCTCACCGGCATCACCCCCGGCATCACCGGGATCAGCCGCGGGTATCACCGACAGCTCCCCGGGGTCACCGGGATCAGCCACGGGATCACCGAGAGCTCCCCGGGATCACCGGGACCACACCGGGATCAGCCACGGGATCACCGAGAGCTCCCCGGGATCACCAGGACCACACCGGGATCAGCTGCGGGATCACCAAGAGCTCCCCGGGATCAGCCGCGGGTATCACCGAACACAGCTCCCCGGGATCACCGGGACCACACCAGGGATCAGCTGCGGGATCACCGAGAGCTCCCCAGGATCACCGGGACCATGCCAGGATCAGCCACGGGATCACCGAGAGCTCCCCAGGATCAGCCACGGGATTACCAAGAGCTCCCCGGGATCACTAGGACCACAACGGGATCTCATTGGGATCACCTCCTGGATCACCAGGATCACCAGCACCCCGGATCACCCACTGCACACCAGGATCACCCCCAGGACACCAGCACCCCAGGAATCTGGGATCACCAGCACCCCTGGGATCTCCCATACCCCAGGGCACCAGCACCCCAGGATCACCCGCAGCCCAGGACATCAGCACGCCTGGGGTCACCGGCACGCTCAAATCAGCCCCCAGCATCACCCCCAGGATCACCGGCACTGCCAGATCACCCCCAGGATCACTCACACCCCCAGGATCACTCACACCCCCGGACACTGGCACCCCAGGACACCACCACCTCTGGGATTCCCAGCACCCAGGGATCACCAGCACCCCAGGATCACTCCCAGGTCACTGGCACCCTGGGACAACCCCAGGATCTCTCCCAGGATCACAGGCACCCCCAGGATCACACCCAGGACATGCCGGGATCACAGCCCGGACGCTGGCACCCCCCGGGCCCCTGCCAGCCGCCCAGACCCGCTGGCCCGTGCCCACCCCGGTCCCCTGCTCTAAGGAGGCCCCCAGGTCTCCGCACCCCGGGGCGGTGCCTGCCCCCAGGCCCTGCCAGCGCGCAGGCCACATTTCAGCGAGAAACGCCAAAAAATGGGTAAAAACTGCTCTTGTCCTTTCACAGATTATTTTATTTCACCAACTTCCCAAACTCCGGGGAGAGCTCCTCCAGTGAGACAGTGCCGGAGCACCCCAGGATACCCACCTGCTTTCAGGGTGCGGTAGGACCTTCCCGCTCACGCAGGAGCCTCAAAACTACATTTGCAGCATCCAAAACTGAGATTTCTTGCTTTTTTTTCCAGATTTGGGACCACAGCATGGGCAGCAGCGGCACAGGGACCCGCAGGGACGGAGTGGGTGGCACCGAGCAGCACCCATGCGGAAGCACGAGGGGGAAGCAAAGGAGGGGTGGATGGAGGAGAAGGTCGAAGGAAAGCTTAGCTCAGTTTGTGTGGAAGCGATTCCTTGGGAAATTCAGCCTGGCTTGAATTTCCAGGAGCTTCATAAGCCTTTGGAAATTGATAATTACAAAGAAAAGGAGATTTTTAGGCTGTTATCCACAGCACTTCTGGGGAGCGGGTGCCGTTACGGCAACAGAGGTGAGCTGCAACAAATTAAACCAAACCGAACAGCTTGGACTAATTAATTTTCCCAGTGTTCCATGTAAACGAGGGCAGCATGTGGAAAACCTTCGACCCGGGATGCTTGAACTCAGGGATGCTCCCGCCATGGCCTGGTGCTGATTTTTGGCAGCGGGGGCTGTTCATCCCCCATCCCATCGCTCGGCGGGGCCCGGCCAGCATCGCCCCATAAAGCTCCAGCCAAGTGCCAGCAGGTTTTCCAGTAATCCCAGTGATTTGCCAGGCTTTGACCAGGCTATTCTTGATGGCCGCGGAGCACGGGTGCCACATTTTGGGGCTTTCAGCATTATTCTTCCAGCTCTCCAAATAATTTCAAAGCTCTCGGGGCTCCCCAACCTCCTGGAGGGATGGGAGCGACTCCTGCCCGCAGCGGCTCTGAACGCAGACCGGACCCTGCGCATTCGCCGCTCCGGCGAGCAGCACCCACCGGCTGCAGTGACAGAGGGCAAACGCTGAGGGCCACCCGAAACGCGTAGTAGACACAAAAATCGTGGCGGACGCTTTTATTCCTTGCAGAGACAAAAAATGGAAACTCCGAGGAGGAGCCGAACCCCAGAGCTCCTTTAAGCCAAGCCTGCAGCTTGACCATGTCTATACATACATATATATGGGCCCATGTCCCTACGCGGCTCCTCGGAGCCACGGCTGTGGTACGGGTGGAGAGGAGCGATGAGGGATCCAACACTGACGGCAGGTTAGGCTTGAGGAAATGCCTGCAATCGCCAGAGCTGCCCGAGAGGGGACGTGCTGCTGTCACTGCCCAGGCGGGTATTAAATTAATTTTTGTTACCTTCTCCAGGCAGATCTGTACGCCCAGACGTCACGGCGCCCAGCGGCACGGCCAGCCCCCGTGCGCGATTTGCCCTGCACCCTGGGCGAGCTGGGTGTCGGAGGGAGCCCTGTGAAATCTTGCGTCTCTCGTCGTTTTGGGTGAATCGCAGGAACGACCCAGCTCTGCCCCGGCACGACTGATGTGGTCGTGAACCGTTTGCAGCAGCAGGAGGAGATGGGACTCTCTCGGCTGGATATTTGGTATACAAACTTCCCTGGCATGTGCCGAGCTGGAGTCAGCCTCCCACCTCCACTGGTGCTAGAGGAAGACTTCCAGCAGGCCTTCAGCACGCTCCGCTCAGCAGGCGAAGTTAACAGCAGCCTGGCGAAGCAGCACGGTATCCTCTGGAGTTTTCCAGTTGCGGAGCACCGTGATCTCACCCTAGATCTGAATCGCCTTCCCGGAAAGCAGTGGGCAAACACTGCCCCATTCCTGCTGCGTTGGGGTGGGGAGGCTGCCCTAAACCAATGCTGCCGGGTCTAACGCCAGGCAGCTGATGGAAACGCTCCTCTGTTGCTTGCGCCTCTCCAGCCCCTTCCTCTATCCAGGAGGGCAAACGCCCTGGGGTTGCTTCGATCCAAGGGAGGACTTGCTCTCACCCAGACTTGGCTTCTCAGGATCCACCTCGAGAGCATCAAACTAGCAAAAGATGCAACTTGACGCTCCGTCAAGAACAAGCGCAGGAGGCCCTTGCCTCCGGCACCGGGAAGGAGGGAGGCAGGAGCAGCCCTGGGTTGTCCACAACACACCTCTCTGTCGTGACGCTGCATGTTCCAGAGACGCTCAGAAAAACAAGCGTTGCTATTTGAACTCCCTGGCTTGCTTCCCGTCTAAACAGCGGGTTTGATTACCAATAACTGTCAGTCTAGCTGCACAAAAGTTGGGTGTTTTAGTTTGGGTTTTTTTTTTTTCCCCTACTGTTTATTTTTGATAAATCTATTGTGGACATGAACGCGAGGCACTTCCTGAGGTGACGTTGCTTGTATTGAATGCCAGGTTCCAGGCTGAGCCCGAATCGGCTACATGACGTGCAGAAACGACAGGGGTTTGTTCTTCCCAGCAGCTGTGATGAGCCCGGGTTTCTTGTGCATTTGCTTGAGGGATGACATGGTTCTGGTGTACGTGTGCTGGCAACGGAAAACAAAAAAGGATCATTAACGCGAGGTCAGTTTTCAAAGCAGAATTCTCACCTGTAAAAGTTTTATTCCTGGGGAAAAAAAAAAACCCAATAACCTTCCCAACCGGTGCTGGAAAAAGCTGCCCAAATAAGCCCCACCACACCAGCATTGCTCTACCGGTGGCGGATCCCAGCGGGCTCAAAGGAGGGCACAAGAAGCCCTGAGAAATTCTCCTCCTGAGTACTGAAGAGCTGGTTTTGAGATGTTTTCCTTAAAAATGCTTACTGATGTAGTCGTGCAGCCCTGTTACTCATAAACACCCGATCTTTTTGAAGTCCTGCTAAGCTCAGGGCCTCGGTAGTGTCTGATGGTGAGCCCTTGCCAGGAAGGAACTAGAAGTGAGAAGCGCTGAGATAGACTGTTTTTTAGCAGAAGACCAGCACGGAATGGGGCCTTTACATCAGCCAGAGACAAAGAATGTTTCAAAGAACTTAGTTGTGCTACAGAACCAAACCACCATCTTTCAAAAGGCTACAGGCAAAACGGCATCTGTTCCGGAAGAGTCCTACACCCCACCTGGCAGCGAGGCGCAGAATCGCTCCCCCAATGCGCATCGGCAGGGGTACGTGGAATTGGGCCCAGGTGAGATTACCTTTTGATCAGTCTTCATTTTCGCCTTGTAGAACGAGACCGAAGCTGGGCAGGCTGGCAGCGTTGTCTCCTGCATCCGCTCAAACCTGTCCTGCTCGTCTTCCTCCTGTCGGCAGAAAGACAGACCCCACTCCAGGTAAAAAAAACACACATCAGGAGACATAGACGTCAACCGATCCCGTTTGCCGCATTGAACGCTGATTCAACAATCTCTCCGAAGCCTCAGAAGTGAGAGGTGCCCCCTTCCCACGCCTTAGGGGAGCAGATTTGGGCAGGACTTCGGGCAAAATCCATCTGCAAGTGTAAAGCCCCAAAGGGAGTTCCCTCAGCTGCCTTCTCACGGCCATGCTCTGCCTATAAGTACCCACAGGACGGTCTCCCTTCCACTGCAAGATAATCTCACAGCGTGAAGGAAGGCTGAGCTTCAGCGTGGTCCCCCCTGAGCCCTGCTAGCTGATATCCACGCCCACGCTTCTCCAGGGAACCGTCTGGAAGGCGTGAGCGCACTGAAGAGGAACGTGGGTTGAATGAAGTCCAATTTTTTAAGATGCCAGCTTGTATATAACGTTTTCATGCCAGATTTGAGGATAGCTCTAGCAGATTCTTAGGTCACCTTCTGTGGCGGTTCACGAGTAGCCTGGAGAAGGTGACGGTGAAATTCTGGTGTGATAAAAGGCAGGTGGCCAAACCGAATCGAGCCAAGAGTAAAATGCACACCCTGGAGAAACGGGTCGGAACAGTAAAGGAAGAGCCAGTCTGGAAAAGGGAAAATGATTCTAAGTAGGAAACAAACCTCCAGAGAGAAATGAGGTGGTTGCCTCCCAGACCAGTATGGGCCTCAGCACAGCCAGTGACACTGACTGGGAAGCTGCAGCGAACTGCCCAGTAAGAGGAACAAGAGGAGAAGCCAGCACTGAGCAACGTTACCAGGGACGCTGTTTATCCTCCGCCTGAAGATTTCTGCCTGTAACATCAACAACTTGACACAGCTGCAAAGCATTGCTACAAGGCATGCTTCATTCATCTTTGGGGTTCTAATTGATGTGATGACAAGAAATCCAGGGCTGGAAACCATTAAGGGAGTTTCTATGAATACATTGAGTAACTTGGGTTAGTAAAAATGACTAGTGATGGATTTCCTTTTTTCCCCAAAGAGTGGCATCCTGGACCCGTGCAGTCAGTCAGGGTTTTCCTGTTGACTTCATTAGGCTCTATCCAAAGGGGTTTGGATTGGGTTTTTGTTTTTTTTTACTCTTTCCTATACAGATCTGCATCTGTATCTGAAATCTTCCACAGTCTGGTAGATCACAACATTCTGTTCAAAAGTAAACTCGCTACATTTTGGTTTTTTTTCCTCACATCATGTTTGTTACTCATACCCTCAAGGGAACTAATTCAGTAGGATGGGAAGAACCTGTCTCTGATCAGCTTTAAAACTTCACATGCCTTTCTAGAAGGGAGGAAAGAAAATGCTTCACTGAGACTTACAGTCAAAATAATCAGACACCTAGAGACAAAGTTCCTTTTCTGTTTTCCTTCTAAAGAGCTAAAGCCATCCTAGCCCCCACTACACGTTGGCTAGAAATGGGGCTGTGCATTTAGGAAAGGGGTCACACAGCTCACACCCTGCAGTTCCCAAACACCTGCAGATGCCCCCTGCTCCTGGTGGGGACAAGGTTCTGGGAGAGATGGACCTAGGCCCTGTCCCCACCAGCTGCTCTCTACGATCTGCAGAGGTTAAACAGCAATAACGGAGGTGCGTTACACCTACAAACAAAGGGCTGATTCCCCCTCACAGCCAGGGTGGGATCTCTCCTCGCCGTGCATCGCTTCCTCACCAGACCAAGTGGAAGCACTGCCACCACGTTCCTATCAAACGGCGTGAAGGTTTTGAATCTGACATTTAACAGCAGAGGACAAAACCTGGAATGACTTCAGAGGAGAATAATGCAAAGAAGAAGTCTGGTAAACAAGAAGCTTAAGAGAAATGTGCTTTGTCAGGAATGACAAAAGACCCCGGGTACCCCAAAGCGGTGGTTTCTAAACAGGGGGCTGGCTAAGTACCAGTTGCCACAACACGAAACACAATAGTTTAGCTGTGAACGTTACAGATCATACAGACCGGGAACAAGCCTCCCAACTACCCCTCGCACCTCTGGGCAGTTTGCCCGATTACTGATAGTCAGCAGATGACTGGGTACTTCAATCACTGTCCTATTTTAGCCTCTTAATGGTAAAGCTAATGCGAAAGCAAGATGTATCTCCAGATAGTTGCTCCCTGCATCATAGCAGATAGCATTTCAACGCCAGCCGCTCTGCTTAGAGAAAGGGGCAGAGCTGCCATGCCCTCCTCCTCCTCCTCCTCCTCCTCCCACGGGCTTAGTTGTGCCCTCGTTACCATGCCACGTGTGGCTATCAAGGAGAATAAGCAGAGCTGCCAGGACGACTCACCAGGCACATGACTCTGTTTATGGGAATCATTCCAGGTCTGATGTTGCCACCGGGCTTCAGAGCTTCCTGCACATCCTTGGGGATAAGGAAGGACTCGCTGTACCAGATCTCAAACTCTGCAAAGCAAAGCAGGGGGCAATAAACAGGGCTGTAACGACCAAAGAGACAAAGGTGGATTGCTCCTGGCTCCCTGCCCGTGGATCAGACGGGACCTCAGTGCTCTTGAACTCTCAGACGGGACCTCAGAGCTCCACGCTCTTGAGTTTCCAACTATTAGAAAAGTTAGTTAAAAAGGACAGGCCACTGTTAGCTGGCATCGGCTGCGCTGAGGCAGGCTGCTGCCCGTCCTTGCTGCCTAGGAGGTGGCTGGGAGGTGGTGGCCGGCCCTGGGGACAGTCCCCTGGGCTTGTGCAGCCCGAGAGGTGGCTGGCCGCGAGATGGCACTGCTCCTGCATCCCGGAGACAGGGAGCCATCCAGCTTGGAGCTAGCCATTTGGAGTGGTCAGCACATTTGGGGGGTCAGATTTCAATTCCAAATGCTAAAGAAGCACAGCCGCTTTCCATCCCATAATAGCCAGTGATAACACACAGCAGGTGCTGCGATGCATAGCAGGAATTATGTCCTTATTAATACTGGGCATTTCCCAGACACCGGCTGCAAAGTGGCTGTGCTCTGCTCCATTCCTCTGGCACGATTCCCCGTGGAGTGGGAGAGCCCGCAGCCCCCGAAGAAGGCTGTGCCGCCCAGGAGGGACCCCAGGAACGGAGCCGCTTTCGGTTGTGGGAGTCATGAAGGATAAGCAAGGTTAAATGAGAGCCCTGCTCGTGCTAGGCACTGTGGACATGATGCAACACCACTGACTTTTTACCCTGCTTTTAGCTCTGAGCTGACCTCTTCGCTCTGGGATGACACAGCTATGGAATGAGTCCATGCCCGTATGTTTAAACAAACAGCAAACATCTGGAGCACCCAAAAAATGCCAAACCCAGATCCAAGGCAAACCAGTGGCAAAGTTTCTGCACAATTATGATTTGGCCCTGTCTATCTCCTGGAACAAGGCATGCATTTCTTTCAGCGTGGGATGCACTGACAGATACAAGTTGTGCTCTGGCAAGTTGATAGAAAATAAAGTGTTGCCATGTGCACAGCATCCAAATGTTGGGGACTCTGGCATTCGTACACCTACTGTCTTCCCTCATACAGGACAAATCCGGGGATACAGCAGGACCGCAATCCCGTTACCACAGACTCAAACCGAGCGGCCTGCAGCGGAGCACACCACGAATTTGCAGGGATCACCGTGAGCAGAGGTGTGACTCATCACCACGAGGGTGGTGCTCGTGCAGAACACGCTCAAATGACCAAGTTCTGCTTCCTGCCCAGGCGCCCATGCTGCAACACTGGAACCTGAATCTCACAGGGATACAGAGGAGACATCTGTAGCCCGGAGCCAAAGCCCTTGCCCAGTGCAGTTCCTTAGCCACCATCTCTATTAAATGAAATCAAGGGTGAGAACCAGGGCCATCAGTGGGAGCGTTATTGTCAGCTTCACTGTGAAAAGCTCTTACCCGCAGCATTGCATCTAGTGGCGTGACCAAGGAGCGGTATGGCATTATCTGTGAGAGAGAATCTGCAGCAGTTCAGTGTAATGTCAAAAAAAAACCCCACCCAGTCATCAATAAAAAACAAGTCTGGAAGGCGACAAGAAAAATGACAACAGAGGACGACGGACTTGGCTTATAGGCAACGTGTCTGTGACATGCTTCAGCACTGAGCTGCTGTCAGGCACCCCGGCTAAACTGGAGGCTGTTCAGAAACTGCCCTGGCAAGGCAGTACCTGAGATGAGTTTGTTCCGGCACTGGTCCACCAGATGCTGGCAGTACTGGATTTCTGCCTTCAGGTCCTGCAGTTCAGCATAACCAGACCTGTACTCTTCCTTCAGGTCTTTCAGCTTCATGATGAGTAAAAACTCCTCCTCATCAATTATGATCTGTCCTTTCTCATCAACATACTCTCCTGGAGGGTAAGAAAAGGAAACGAAGGTTTCTCATGAGGGTGGAGAGGGACAAAGAACAGTCATTATACTTCGAACCACACGGTAGTTACCCAGTTATACTGAGGTTAACCACACAATCGACATTTCCTTAGACATGCTTTCCACAAATACAGCGTTGGAGTGGTGTGGGGCAGAAATCACTGCTGAACTCCTGAACCCACTCAGACATCAACCCTCCCCGAAGTGGGACATGTGCAGATGAAGAGGAGAGACCGGGCTCCGCAGAAAGACACCCACATGACAGCCTGCTGGAGGGTTTCACTTAGGGCTTTTATGGCTCCTACTGAAATCTCCCTGGGCAGGCATGGTAAGGGTTTTAGAGACAAAGGGCTGGTCAGCCCTTTGGGGACAGTTAAGCCAGTGCTACTTCCCTAGGACAAACATCTCTCGTTCTCGGTTTCCCTCAAATCAGTTTATTCCTGTGGTTTCCAGCATCCACAATAAACCACCAGTTAGTAGATGTCACCATAAAGAGCAAAGGCCCAAAAGAAGAATTGAGTCCATGAAAAGACAGACCCTCACTTCGATATGGATTCAAGCTGATTCGCTCATCGTTTAGCCAAGAGAGCTTTGCATCTTGCAGGATCAGACCCTACGGGAAAAGGCCCCTTGCAAAGCATGGCCATAAAAGTCTCTCTATAGGAAGAGAAATGGAAACCAGTAGAGCAGCATTCACTCTGGGTCTGACTCTCTGGCCCTCATTCACTAGTCAGGGCCTGCTTGCTGGTGACCATTCTCTTTCTCTCTCAGTCCCTCTTATTTCCCACTTAATTGCCTGGCAATAGTTAAGGCTGTAGTTTCACAGAACTGAGTTGTTTTGCTGTCCTCGCTGCATGCAAGGAACACCACTGCTACTTCCGCGCCATCACACGCAGAGCACTCTAGACCACGCTGCTATTAAAGCCATTTGTTTCAGATTTCTCTCCTTGCCCAGAGGCGTTTCTTCTCCGCTCCTCTGCAGAACGCAGCAGCACCGACTCTCGGGAGCCCTGCTGCAGGGAGCATGAAACGTGACACACTTCCTAGTCTCATCCAGGCATATTCCACCTAACAAACATCTTGCCGCAGCAAAGAAGGCGCTTACCTCATTTCTTCCTCTAGTACCTTGCAGTTTGGGATTTTGACTTTCATAAACCAGACCCTAATCTAGATGAAATCAAGCTGTAGGAGATGCGGTACATCTCCACCAGAGTAAGGGCAAGCCTGCTACCCGTGATTTCTGCACTGTACTGACCTGCATTTGTCAGCAGTACGCTGCCTAATCCGTCAAAGCGGGGGGTGAGGAATCAACCTGACTGCAGCTCACCTCACTAACGTAAAGCCTGAGTAGCATGACTCAAGGAGGCCGAAGTGTGGAGGACTCAGGTGGAGGAATCGGGTGGCAAACCACAAGGCCAGCTGCAGAGCTAGGGCGTAAAGCCCAGCCTGCCCCGCTGCCCTGGCAAGCAGCAGCGGTGGCCTAGTGGTCTCACCACCAGAACTGCTTTGAAACCAGCGGCTCCCCTCTTCTGTCCGATTCTCGCTGGCCAGTCTCCACACAGCGTCTTACCCTGCTGCCACCGCTCCTGCTTCTGAGCCTCCAGAGCCTTTTTGATGCCCTCCATCTCACGCTTGATGAAGTTGATCCTCTGAGCTACCGTACTGCTTCTCTTCTTCCTGGCAAGGAGAATGCTTTTGTTCTCTTTAAAGATCCGGCTGATCTCACTTCCACACTCCTCCTTAAACTGCTCAAATGCCACTGGCTTGGATGGAGGGGAGCTGCAACAGAATTCAAAGACAACACACGCAGACATGGGGAGGTCAGTTTGTTCTGCCCTGCAGCATGACACAGTTCATGGGAGTGGCCGTAGCTGAGGTTTGCGGATGGTATTTCAATGGGCCCTTTGAGGATCTCGCTGTGCTAGCTGCACCCTGGTACCGTCTCTGTGCCAACCTTCATACCCACTTTCCCCCAGTACTACTCCCAGAAGAGTGAGTTATTTACATAGAAACCACATTCCTCGGGAGATGCCTCAGAATTGAGTCTTCCCTGGAAAGTGGACCTTTAACGGTCTGAATTTTCAGCAAAATAATGAATACCGTTTCTCCCTATTGTTAAACAGAAACGCCTTTGCTCTTTCCTCGCGGGATTCCCAGCACAGACCAGCCACCTCTGCCAACCAAACCCCATAGCTGCGTGCGTTGGCCGGCTCTACGATGCTGCCACCCGTGGCTTTTAAGTCTTGCCTATTTAGAAAGACTGAATTCAAAGCGGCATGTGTCAATCCTGACTTTTCTATGAAACGGGCTTTGATGCAAACGTGCCCCCATGAACACCAGCTCTTACTTCAACACAAACCACACTGGGCAAAAGGAGAGTCCCTCAGGAGAACGTCACACTCCCATGGATGCTGCTCCGTGCCGCGTAAGGTTGTTCTTGGTGAGCAGGCTGGATCGGGGGTAGCAGAAGGTAGCTAGAAGTCTCCACATTCCTCGGTCCAGACTGGTCAAAGCACAACTCTGACTACTGCCTTCCCCTGATTGACCTCTTAAGGGCATTTTTCAAACTCCTCAAAGGCTGCGTGAGACTGCTTTCCGTGCCAAACTGCTGGCAAAGCGCTGTAAACAACAGCCACTGGGCAGACTGCCACAGCTACGGCTTTGACAGCCAGCTACCGAGCTACTTTAAGCACTTTGGGTTGTGCCTCATGCAGCTGCAGCAGCAGCCTTCCCTGCCAGCCACAGGACTTTTAGAAGAATACTAAAACGCACGCAGAGGGCACGGAGGAACATGATAACATGTTAAGGTGCTTCAGGAGTAAATTCTCCTGGGATGGCTTCACTGCGATGCTCTCCCTGGGCGGCAGGAACAAGCAAGGACTGGTCATCTACGGCACTGGCAATGGAGGTGCTCACAATACTTCGGAGCTGCGTCACTTGTAGCTGGAGAGCTCTCAGCAAGAAAAGATGGCTGGTGATGGGAAAAGTGGTGTCCAGACTGGTTTGCGTGGGGTCCTGGCTGAGCTGCTGTGAGTTGAACAGCCTCATGCTGTTGAGCACATCCTCCTGGAAAAAGTCCTTCATCTCGGTACCCTTAGCATTTTTTACCCCATCAACTCCATCCAGAATGAACTGCAATTCAGTGCTGCCCTCCCATGCTAAATTCTTTGTCGTGGTGCAAGCAGGCGAGTGGCACAGTGCTGCATTTTTGGCCATTCTCCACTCTTCTGTCTTGATACAGCACCTCCTGCCATGATCTTGTGCAGAGCCCTGGACATGAGGTCTCTCTGCGCCTTTACTACTAACCAAAGGGTGAAGAGTGCTGCGATTTTCAGAGACTTCACACGTAATAGAGCAACTGGCTGGGGCAGAGCTCAAAGCAGATGGAGATGACAACCACCACCAACGTACTTTGGTACACAGGGTGTCCATGCAACCACTGCTGTCCTACAATGTGTTTCTGCATCCAAGCAATGAAGATCTCTGAATCTCTCCTCTTTACTTCGAAGCAGGTAGTTGTACTAGGGGAACACAATGCAATCGCTCCGATGTAAACCACCCTCTGGCAAAGGGGATATACTCCCTGACAGGGAAAGCTTACCTGGGCCGCTGGGAATCCTCCACGGGAGCTGGCTTTGAGAGCTCTGCATCAATATTTGCTGTATCCTGGTTCCTTGCTCCCTCTTTCACATCCAGATCCTTGGTGGAAATTATTATCTGACTTTTTGATGGTAAAAAAACATCCAGATCTCTCCCAGAAAGAGAGCTCCCGATTCCTTCCTTCCTGACAGGGGGAAAAAGATGAACCAGATTAATTAATTTCTTCATAATAGGAAACTGGAACCAAAACATGCTGCAGGTGCTAGCTTTGCTGATTCAAAAACTAGCAGTCTGACGTAGCTTCTAGCAAAGTTTGCAGTGAAATGTCTACTGACAAGGAACAGAATCAGCCTTGTTCTCACAAATCCTTACTTCACAGAGTAGAGGGACTGCCTTGTGTAGCAAATACTACAGAATACAGCCCAGGCTGGACTAGGTCTCTTGAGAAGGATCACGAGGACAACAGTCCCACCCTGGCTGGATTGAGGCACACCTGCAGACAGGATAACCCTCTTTACCTTCAGAGGAACCTATAGACCGAATCCCCTAGGATTTGATCTAACCCCACATCTAAATCAAGCCCAGCTCTCTGTTCTTCTCCCTCAGCTCAGCTCCACAAACAACACCAGCCTTGGCCGCAGGGGATAGTGTGACTTCAAAGAGATACAGAAAAGTGCTTGCCAAATCTCCTTCCATCTCCCTAAAAAACAGAACTGCACAGAGGAGTCCCCTGTGTCATGTGGATACTAAAGCCTTGGTGGTTCCGCTCCTCTCTAACACAAAGACTTTGGGGAAATATCAGGGAGGAACCAAGCAGATGCTCTCTCTCGGCCACAGAAGTAGTTGTAGAAACTGCCAATGCAGGGATCTCACTTCTATAAATCGAAGGATCTTTCTCTGCTCAGTACTGATTGCTGGTTCCCCCTTCCCTCTCAAAATCTCTTCTCTTTATCTGCTCCTCTGTCCGCTGTCCCTTCCTCCCTTTCCACTTAGCAGATCTCCTTCTACCTAACACTTTAAAGAAAAACTGCAGGTTTAACACATCTTCTGACACCGTCACAGGACTGTTCCCCTGCCTGCATATTCAACTCTGCCTCTCTCGTCACAGGCTAACTCTGTCTGTGCTGGCTGACTGCAAGCTCTTCGGCTCAAAGCCTGTCCACCCGCTGTGTCCACAGCTCACACCCTGTGCAGCGCTCTGTGGTCTTGCTTCATCCGTAACAGACACACGGACGAACCGTTTGCAGTAAATCTTCCCCATAATAGAGGTCTGCCCTACCACAGGCTGTGCCTGCCGGCCACACGCATTCCCCTAACGTCCTCCTGACGGTGTGGGTGGTGGCCATAAGGACACCACAAACCCTTCCAGCACTATGCCGGAATGTCATCCTTGAGGAAACACAAAACTTCCAGACACCCGGTTAAGCCAGCTTCGTCTCTGCCTTCCTCCGTGGGCTGCCCATCACACCTTGACCAGATCCAGTCACTGCGATGACACATTATCGGAGAAAAGGGAGAGCTGTCTGGCTGCTAAACTCACTTGGGCTGCTCAGTGCTTTTCCTGGATTTCTTCTTCCTACCACGTCTGGATGAAAAAGGAGCAGTTCTAGTCCCAAAAGCCCGTCCATCCTCTTCCCGCACCAAATGGCCATCCACATCAATCACACCTGCCTGCAAACAGAAAGAAATAAAACATGGCCCAGGAAGCATTAGATCTGTAGCTGTCTAGACTACAAAAGCTATACAGCCCTTGCCCAGCAGCTATTTCATCCTGTCGTACAATCTCATCTGGAAATCTGTATGCACTACCAAGTATTTCAGGGAAAAACATCTATAAGAATGAAGTGAAAACTAAAATAGGGCCAAAATTATCCTCAAATTCATACGCCGAATGTTTCAGCCACTTAGGGGGAGAATAACTTGGGCCTAGTGTCACAGACATAAAAGCACCCTCAGAAGTCTTCATTTAGTGAAGATGTGTAAGAACTACGTTTCTTATACTATTTCTCACATTGCCTCAGCCATAGAACAGAGGGGCCATTAAGCACTAAAATCTACCTAAATCAGGTTTCAGTTTTGTTTTCCACTTCTTTCAATGAAGACTCGAACAGGCCTGTTAGAGACTATGTGCTTCTCTGTTATACAAATACTTTGCCTTTTCCCTTGTGCCTTTCTTCCAAAAAAATCAAAGCATCTTCAGTTAAGCCACAGGACAAGTATGTGACTCTGCATAACAGACAATCGTTATTTTATCCGCTTTACTGCGTAAAACCAAGGCAAGGAAATAACCACTTCAGAGAGAAAATATTTCACAGATGGAAATAAGTAATGAAAAATTATAAGAGAGATATATATATAAATTATAAGATAGAGTCCACATCTGGATTTATGGTTTACATATGATACATTTACTTTGCTCCAGAAATTATAAGGATTAAAAGAGGGATCTCAGCAGAGGCAGGTGATCTGACCCTGCCTTCTACAACTGACTGACAGACAGGTCACCTTCTAGTTTATATTTTCTTCATTCCCATTTAATAAATTATTCCATTCAGATACTGGGTCTAATCCTCTGCTGATACGAATGCCGCTTCGTTAACTGGTGCACCTCTGCTCTGTGCACGTTTTTTGACGCACTCATCCCGCTAACATTTCTGAGCTTCAGATTTCAGTGGGGAAAAGTTGAGAACTTGAGGCAATTCACGTTTCAGCAGCAAAGGAGCCAATTCTGAGATGGATTCTGGGCCAGGCTCAAGCACCAGGCATTACCTTATGAACCGCAGCAACAGCAGCAAAGTCGTTTTTGTCTATCAGAGCATACTTGCTTCGTAGTCTGGCCTCCACTTCATGCTCCTGTTGACTAGGAGAGAAAACAGCCCATTACCATTGTGTTCGATGAGGACTATTTCATGTGTCAAAACCTGTAATATCTGCCAATATCAAATTTCCAAAGAGAGCCATCTTTTACCTGTGATCTCATTCCCAAACACCCCACCTTGCTCCTTCTATTCTTCCCCATAACTGTTGTAACCTTTTTCCATTCTCCTCTTCCTTTCTTTTTCTGTGATGTCCCTTTAGGCCTCTTAGATATGGAAGCTTTTTGAGGGCTGTTTTGATACTTAGCATAACCTTTTAATGGTCCAGATCAAATAATATTACCTCTGTTCAGTTCCATCACCTTACTTTAACCTAGTGATTTTCAAACTGAGTGATATTTTCACTGAAAGGGAACAGGTAAAGCATTGTCAGTACACTTAAATACACTACACAAGACTGAAAATCATTAGAGAATCTGCAAGTTAAAAGACTAAAGCCCACTGTTTCAGAACAATAAAAGGAGTTCCAAGTTAAAAAAAAAAAATAATCAGGCAAAATTTTACCATGAAACCCATTTTGGTCTTGGGTCCCAGCAAAGCCTGACTGCCCAGCCTGACGATGTACCACAGACACTTGTGTCCGCACAAGCTTCTCGAGGGCAGGCAGATTTTCTGCAGCAATATCCCAATGTCGCTCTTGTGAGTAGCAACCTCTGCTGCCTAGCCAGACCGTTGCTGCAAAGTTTGGTGGGGCGGGGAGTGGGTGGGTTGCCCTAATACCCTTATTCTTCTTTGTTTTCTTCTATTTCATGACATGGAAGCTGCCTGTCCTCATTTTTAGGATTTTTTTCCAGCCTGTCATTCACCTTCCCTCCTTCAGCCTAAAAACCACCTTTCATCATCCACTGGTGACATTTTCAAATAGCCACTTTCACGCTTTCTCCCATCCCACACCACATATCAGAGAGCGTCTCCCTGGAAACAGCCACAGAGCCTTCTTATCACGCTCCTCCAAATTGCTTTATGACCTTCCTTTGCCATGATCTCTAAAAAAAAAAGTAAATCTGATGACTTTTAGATGCTGGTGTGGTGAGACCACTTCATATCATCTCATCCCACAGAGTCTGATTTTTCTTTTGATCTGTTTGCAGACTGCCTTGCACTATGGAGATATGCTCCATGACTAGGGATCCGGCACAGTTTACGCTCAGTGATGGTATATTTGCCAAGCAGACTTTTTAACCAGTGAAGTTTACCATCAAGAGCCCTTGCACGTGACTTAGGAGCAGTGGAAGGTTAGAGGCTATAGTCTTCTTGTGCCAAGGCCAGCAGAATGTGTCCAGAACTGTGTTTTCAGTTACAAGTTATTCCCTGTACTTCATAATGATTTTTCACCGACGTCATGGTAAGTGTGATATCACAGACAAAAGCTTGGTGGAATTTCCAAACCTTACTGTGAAATGCATCAACCTTGGATATCTTACCTTACAATCAGTTTGAACTGCTTAAATACCTCCTGGACTTGCCTGATGTTCACTATCTGAGGAAGAGATGCATACAGTGAAGATACAGGTAAGCGATTCTATGCTGTGGTCAGCTGTACCGATGGAAATATTTCAGATTGTGAGGATTCTGCTTTCCATTTGCTGGGTATCCACACTCAAGGAGAGTTACCTTTATCCTGCGCTTGAGAGTCAGGCTGGAGGTGGATACACTGCTCACTCTGAGGAGATTTTTAGAGAGAGAGGAATCTGATAGACTGTGGTAAATTCCACAGAGCGCACGGCCATCAAGGTAATGAATTATTTACAATAATTTTACAAATGACATAGATGGCATCTACTGACCTGGCGGATTACGATGCTACTTCTCTTTTCACTGCTGCCCAAGACTGCCTGAGTACTTGGAACTGCCAGAGCGCTATCTTTTGTCCTCTTACCCATGATAACAAATCAGTGCAGTCAAGCCATACTACTATCTCTGTTTTGGAGACGATGAGCAGAGGCATGGACAGATAAGTAATGGGCAGTCTGTAGCTGAGCAGGAATCTGTACTCAGCTCTCTCACGGTCCAAAAGACTGGACCAAGCGATGAAATGATCCATTTCTGTTCTCAACCCTCTCTCTAAAAGATTCTTCAGTGCCACTGAAGACATCCTTCCCTGCGTGAAACTCCTTAGTCCTTCTCTACCTCCCCTGCTCCACACCCACCCACATCACATTTTGCAGGCCAGGTAAAACACACCTTCACGTAAGCCCTTATTCCGCTCCACTCCTGCCTGCTGGAGGGAGAAAACAGGGACTTTGAGAGAAGATAACGATTACACGAAATGAGAGGGAGTGTCTCAAGTGTTTCGTTTAAACTAACCAGTTATCTAACTGTTTGGAAAACAGTCTTCCAGCAACTTCTGCACTGTTGTCACAGTGGCTTCTGTTCACAACCAAACAAAACTTGACAGTAACTCTGAGTGTGCATTTATGACGCCCATTTTCTTACATTTTGTTTGCTTTCCTGTTTGCCCCCCCAGGAATATTTGTGCACGCAGGACTTTTGCTGTTTCTTTTCGCAATCATTTTGCAGTCAACAAGTAGTTTCAAGTTGAGAAACGCTGTCCTAATGAACCTGTCTCTAAGAGACTGGACATATTTTGGCAACACACCTTGCAAAGATTTAGTTTGACGTTGGCAGGGCAAAATTTTGACATTAATTCTTTAAAGAATTTCCAAATAAACCAATTCAAAGGGTTTCAGGACTGAGGAAAAGTCTCCTCAAGCTTCCAAAAAAGCAAAAATGGAATGAAAACAAGGAGACAGTCCTTAACGCACAAAAAAATTAAATGACAGTTCTGTAGCGCTTTTGGGCTTAAAGACAGCCTCTTCAGAAGACATTTTCGTTGCTTCTGTCTTGGAGTAAAATGGGATGGAATCAGTATTTAAGTCCTTCTCCACTAGAAAGCTACTTACATCAATTTCATCAATGGCTCCTTTTAGGTATTTGTGGACTTGAGACTTAATCTCTGCTATCTGGATGTCAGTCAGAGGGTCATAAGTCACCAAAGAACGATTTACCTAAGAAAAAAGGTGAACAACTGAGTATCAGCGAATTACAAAAAGCCAAGCAAGCACTGGTCTGGCCAACACCTGACATTGCTCTACTGTGCCCAGGGAAGCCTTATGTTTAATTTCTGATTGCGACTTCTCATCATCTGAGTCGACAGGACACGGGACTTGGGAGCACGCCGAAAGCGATGCATTCCCCTTCACGTTTCAATCAAACAAGAGGAGGGCTTCAAGAGCCTGAAAAAAACCATCTCCAGTGGTTGGGGACTGAAGCTACAACACAGTCTCCCTGCACGGGATCTTCAGAGCTTTGCCTAAACGCCAAAAGACAGTGCTGGAAGCGGAAGGAAGAATACAATCACACTGGACACTGAGTTAACTGATCCTACTGCAAAACAAAGATCGTGACAAAGCCTTAACTAGGTCCCGGCTAAGGCGCTGCAGCCTGTTCCTTACCAAGCTGTCATGCATGGCCAGTTCCTGCTTCAGAAGAATAATCTCCTTCTCCAAAGCCTTCACTGTTCCCTAGCAGGAAAACAAAAGGGTGAGCAAATGCTAGTGGAGAAAAAACTGCTGAAAAGCGGCATTAAACTGGCTGCTAGAGAACGTCACAGCTGCGTACCAGCTCCCCCAGGGTTTGCTGTCAGGTTTGCATCAGTGAAGTGGGGGGTCTGGAAATCACTTTGCCTTTGATTAGCTCCCAACAGGACAGCTTCTGTTGTGTCCTGGGTGTACTGCCTGCAGAGCCAGCCTAAGCCATCAAAAGAAGGGCCACCTGTTTTCTGATTTGATGCTTTCCTGATCTGGTACTGTAGGGGCCATCAGGTTCTGGACTATGAGATACTATCTTGAAAGGAAAGAAGCATGCAGGTGTCCACTCTGACCCTTACCGAGTTCTGACATTAACTGTAATAGAGGAGGGAGTCTCCTGTGGTGTATTGGATTGAATTTCGCCATAACGTGGAATATCTTCAAGCATTCACTATTTAGAATGTGTTTCCAGAAAGGTGTGGGTACACAAATCTCCTTGGGATTCAGTGAGAATTGGATACTGAGCTGCTTTTTAAGTGACCTGTTGAGCATCAAAGCACAATAGCTTCCTTAAGCACTGCTCTTTTGGCTACTCTTTTCCACTCCACACATCTCAACAAAAATGAAAGGGACTGAAGAGGAAAAGAGTTCGTTGCACAGCTTCTTCTGGAAGCTGTTGGAGGAAACTCCCCAGCTGTTTCTCTGCTTGCCAGTGAGATCAGACCATGAAATACAGCACGGCTCTCACACACCACATGTGTTACGGATCAGCTAATTCTAAACTTGTTCTTTGGGCTATCAGTAATTCATAGAGCATTTACTGCTGCCAGCTCTGTTTCAGCTGTGAAATTGCACTCAGGACATCTAAAATACTATGATCATTTTCTTTAAATTATTTCCTTCTTTAAACAAGTTTTGTAGTCGTGGCAAAAATGTTATGTTACCAGCAGCAACGGGGATAATGCTGTGTAAAGCTGCAGGTAGGACTGGAGACGATTTCCCCACATACCAGGGGAGTAGTCCACAACAGCATATCTCTGTTAAGAGGCGAATCTTATCAGAAAACTTAAGGACTCGTATGCATGCAGTTGAAAGAATCACCACGTGTCAGGGAAGACGTGACCATCTGCATGACTGTACCCTCTAGCATGTTCAAGGTAACTGTAATTCAATACCAACGAAAAAAGTTTCATTCTAATCCGTTTTATCATATACCTAAATTTAGCAAGTGTCAGCTTGCCTGATGAGTGGTAATTCATTAAACTACCAAATTTCCCTCTGGTTTTTAAGGTCATTGTCCTAAATATTAATGAACCTGAGAAAATATGCCTTCTTCCGTTCCCTTTCTCTACATACCTCTCGGTCATAGGTCTCATTGAGGACTGGCTCTGTTGTGATCCATTTCATTCTGGTAGCAAAACGAAGAGAAGACAACTGAAAAACATATTTTTTTAAGTAACTGAAAGAGATATTGGCAAGGATATAATTTTCATAATCTGTTACTACTTAATCATATCAGATCCCAGAACACAGAAATACAAAAGCTATTTAACTGCAGGGAGCAGTATAGGATTTCTCATTCCAGGAGCCTAACTTCTAGTGCTCGCTGGCCTCCATGTGATTAGCCGGCTTCAGATGATGTCTTTGTCTTTTCTGTGCTGCATGTGGACAGCTCTTTGCGTACCAGAGCTGTGATCTCAAAAACACCCACTCCCGTTCTCATCCAAATAACACTTACATCCTAAAAACGCCAAATCACACGTCAATGGCCTTCAAGTTTAATCCCTGCAATTGTGGTATCTTGAGAGTAAGCCCCTGCAGCCTGAAAATCCTCCTCTTGAGGCAAAGCATCAGAGCAGCTGCCTCCTCAGTAACATTACCAGTTTCTAGACGCTATCAGAACACAAGGAGGAGATGATAAAAACAACTCTGCCTTGAAGACAACTGCCTGACAGGTGTCTGTGTTTACTTTTTTTTTGCTACTTAAACCTTCCTTGGCAAAGAGCAAAGCGATTCCCTTCTCTGTGTTACAGATGTGGTTAAGTTGATCCAGTTCACACAGTGAGACTTTCACCAATTTCATTATTTCACAGATTAAAAAATACCTTCCTGTTAGGAGGTTACTCCCGATTCCTGAACCAGGAGAAAGCCAGCTCAGCTCCGATGTGAACTGCTGCAATCCCATTGACCTCATTATGTGATGTACCATTCAAACACATTCGTAGAGTTGAACCAACAATAATAATTAACGCTACGCAGTGTGCTTAGGTTTTAGCTGCTTGTGCCTGCTCTATTTCAGGCTCTCGTTCTCCCCCGGGCCAGTTACCACTTGTCTGTTTGCATCACAAAGCAGATTGGCAGAGCAATCTGTTTTCTGAGCCTTTGAGATAAGATGAGCTATCCAATGTTTCGGATGAATTAGGCAGGATGTTTCTCTGGGACTCCTGCCATAGCCCTCCAGAGACTATTCTTTAAACCCAGCTACGGCCAATTGCAACAGTAGCAGGAACAAGACTTTAATTCTGCAGAAATCAGTTCAACTTACAGTCTCTTCCACATGCACAGCTTCCCCACAGATATTTGCCACTAGGACAGTGTTGCAGTTTCCCCCTGGGAAAAATTTTAAAAAGAAAAAAAAAAAAAAGCAAAGAATATAATTTGGGGGGTTTTTGGTGTTTCCTTTTCTGGAATGTATTATATTATGTGCTGACTGAAATAGAGAAAAAGAAGCAACAAAGAACACAGCCAGTTTGTCACCGTCCCTCTGAAGTTCCCATGGGTACAGAAACACAGTGGCACAGAATGACTTAAGAATAAAGGTAAAATGTGTTTGTCATGTGGCAATGATGCAGTAAGAAGATGGGAATACAAACTGTGAAAGCCTGAAATCGGGGAAAACCGGAGCGGAGGATGTTAAAAGCCCTTGGCCTAAATCTAATAGTGGGGAACCTGGCAGGACACAGTCACTGCCTTTCCTAAAAGGAACACAAGATTTGTGCTTGGAATGTGTCGTGGTTTAACCCCAGCCGGCAACTAAGCACTACGCAGCCGCTCGCTCGCTCTCCTCACCCAGTGGGATGGGGGAGAGAATCGAGGAAAAAAAAAACCTCGTGGGTTGAGAGAAAGACAGTTTAATAAGACAGAAAGGAAGGAAAAATAATGCTAATGATGATAATAATAATAATATGACAATACTAAAAGAATTAGAATATAAAAAACAAGTGATGCACAATGCAATTGCTCACCACTTGCTGACCGATGCCCAGTTAGTTCCAGAGCAGCGATCTGCCCCTCCCGCCAACTCCCCCCAGTTTATATACTGGGCATGACGTCATATGGTATGGAATATCCCTTTGGCCAGTTTGGGTCAGCTGTCCTGGCGGTGTCCCCTCCCAGCTTCTTGTGCACCCCCAGCCTTCTTGCTGGCTGGGCATGAGAAGCTGAAAAATCCTTGACTTTGTATAAACACTGCTTAGCTACAACTAAAACCATCAGTGTGTTATCAACATCATTCTCACACTAAACCCAAAACACAGCACTATACCAGCTACTAGGAAGAAAATTAACTCTGTCCTAGCCGAAACCAGAACAAATGCCTCAAACGTCACTCTCATTTCTGATGGCTTTGGTTACTCCACACAAATGTCTACAGCCTGTTTTCAGCTGCTTTCTCCTCCCACGTCTCCAGCCTGCATTCCAAGAGCATAAGCCTTTCCTGCAGATTCACGATGCACCACAGCCTTGGGTTTATCATCTGTAGCCTGACGCTAAAGCAGGAGCATCTGAAAAGGCTTGTAACATGCTGGGGTTTGGGGGTTTTTTTGGTGGTAGTTTTTCAAAGTATTCTAACTAAGGTTTTGTGAATTTCTGCTGGCTTGATGAGCGTGGGCTTTGTACTGTCTCCTGCGCCTGCTGTTTTATTTGATGAGGAAAAACAGACATCCTTTGAACGATGATGAGTTCCATGTGTTTATATGTTATGGCCTTAGGACTTAATATGCTCACTGAAACAATACTGTTTTCTAGGAACTATTTGGGGCGGTTGTAATGCACAGCTCTTACCTAGCGAGTCCTTGAGAACGTGAGTGAGCTTGCTCTGCCGGAAGGGGATGTGGTCCCTCTTAGGATCAGCCAGGGCAATTACGATTTGCTCAAGGAACGACAGAGACTTGTTGATGTACGTGGCTTCTTTCAGAACCTGTCCTTCAGACTGCAAAGAAGATCAAAAGGCAAAGCTTCCACAACACGTGCTTCTGGCTGAACCGCAGAAGCAAGCATATTCCTTACTGAGGGTACAACTCTGCTTGACTGCAAGGGTAAGGATCTAATTCAGACCCAATAAATTCGTGATCCAGAGCTTTCTTCAGTTTGAAAACAAGTTTTCAGAGACCTCAATTTTTCATTACAAATCTACAAGGACCACTGGCTTTCCTTCCCGAAGGGTAAATTACGTATTTGTCACAGGGCTGATGCGATTTCTATTCTGATCAATACAGAATGTCACACGGGACCTGAGGAGCCTTCAGTTGTTGAGCCCTAATGCTCTAAGAAAGTTTCAGCAGTTTGCCTGCTGTGACCAGAAGTGGGGGATTTGCACTGTCACTCCCGGAATGAAGAGGGAAATCCGAGGTTCTTTGAGAAATGGTAGACTCAAATGAACTAACTGAGTCTGGGTTAGGTTGGAAGGCACATGCAGGATGGGAGTCACATACCTGTGGACTTAGAAACGATACACAGCAGCTGCAAACAGCTGAGCACCCTCTGATGTGTTAATGTGGCTTACAATTTGTCACAGGCTCTCCCATTTATCACAGGCTGAATTCTGTTGTGGGGAAAACCCGTAATTTCACCTCCACCGTGTTGATTACTAGACTCTTCACGGAAATATTTCTTCCATTACTTACTCCGGTCTTGCTCAGTCTCTCTGAGCCTGCCAGATCTATTAAGTTGATTTTAGAGGTAATGCATTTGACATCTGAGAAAACTCTGAAACGAGACTGAGGGAGAAAAGAATATAAACTGTACTTAAACAGTAGACAAAACTGAAATACAGTAAAAACCAGACATGTAAAGATCCTCAGCCATTTGAGTCCCTAGAAAAACTGCTGGAGCTCTTACCTCAATGTAAATAGTAAAGATGCAATGGGATCTGGATGAATTTTTATTCAGTGTGTGCTCTGCTATCACTCTGTTGGTCTCGCCCTGCAAATGAAGTCAAAATTGAAGACAGTGTTTCTCAACTTCTGCATTGGTAGAATAAAGGGAAATTAGAAATCCACACAGTTAAATAAACAGTGGTTCAACCCTCACTCTGCAGAGCCTGTAACACCGATCAGTCGGTTAGAGCAGTCAGAGCAGGAGTTCACCGTATTTGCCTCGCTTTCTTACTCAAAGGCCTCTCAGAGCATTTCACGGTGCGGTCGGTAAAGGCCACTGTTTACTGTAATAATGCCTTTTACCGGAGACCACATTATCTGCATTTCCACTTTCAAGGCTCAGCTCACAGAACTGTGGCTTTTTGAGGAACAGTCAGGCAAGCCTTGTTCAGAGGCAATACCCCCCTGGCTGTTTCAGTTTCTTGAAGACTAGAAAACCAAAGAGCTCCCCAGGCTTTAAACATCATAGAAAACTCACACATACATGCTAGCCGCAAATTTGTAATGCCTACTTACAGGAAAAGAAAGCAACATTGAAAATGATGTTGCAACTGCTTGTTAGGAGTGCCAGTCTATCACAGAGCCGTGCTGCCAGGCTGGCGAGGCAGAAAAGGAAACGGAAGGCTCTACAGCGTAGAAATGCACTTGTCAACAGGTTTCACAGCCGACTGCTCTGCCCGGGTCTCAAAGGACAATGACTTTTGAGAGCTGGAAGGTCAGTGACTGGCTCCACACTAGGGAGTGTAAATCCAAGAGCAAGAATGAAGTTGAAGACCTCTAGGTAAATACTATCAACCCGACTCCACAAATAAAGGGTCACAGCGTAGTGGGCAGCCTGCTCAAAGCCTGGAGCTTTCTCTGTGAACCTAGAACCACGGGCAGAACTCATCTAAGGACCTGAACGGATCCCCAAGCATCACTTGCACTTCTTCTGTCAACAGATCTCAAGTGAAGCTGCCTTACCATCATCCTTCTACTCTTTGAAAAGAAAATGGGAGCTCCTACAAATCACAGAGGCTGGCCCAGGACATCACAGTCCCATTATTAAAAAGGCAAGTGAAAGATTTTAAGGACACCAGATGGCTCCTGGTAAGAATACGCTTCCTGCATAGAAAACCAATTATTTATTCATGTTTTCCATGAACTAAAGCACCCACAAGTAAAAGAAAGATGCAGACATAAGTAAGCAAACTCCCTTCACAAATCTAACCCACTGTGTGAACGTCCCTGCTGTAAAATCTGACTAACGGTACCTGTGCCACGACCATCCCAAACTATCTGCCAAAGACGTCACCGGTAAGACTTTTCTTGGAGCATTGACATAGCTGGGACAGGCAGGTGTGTTTTTCAGGAAGAAATTCCAGTGTCGGTCAGCTGGTGGGTCTAAAAGGATCCCAAATATTCTACATTTTGTACTAAGTCACTCACTGACACGCTTATGTGATAACCAGGGTAATGAAAACAAGTCTTTTTGGCTGTCTGGGATCTCGGTCTGCTGAAGGGGCTGGTGAGGTGGCTGGTATTTCAGACAAGCCTTTTGAAATGGAAGCAGATTCTGTGGCTGCCTTCACTGTTTTGGTTCTGCCTGGAATCTCCAATGCTACTGCATTCTGTGGTCTCACCCCAATATATTTCCGTCATCACTTGACTGGCTCTGGCGTACACTAAAAACAGGGTTTCTCCATGGAGATCTTCCAGAATCTCTGTGCCAGGGACATTTTCCTTGCAAGAACATGGGCCACAGAGAGTTACCAGTTCTTCTACCCATAAAAAAGAGAACAAAGAGGGTTGAACCTCCCTGCAGCCATCCTGGCCACCTCCTGCTTTACTGCCTCCTCCCTCAGCTTAAGCCAATAAATGTAAGAGTCAGGTGAAGTGCAATATTTGTTTTTTCTTGCCTCAAAAAGGAGATTTAGAGCATCTTCCTCGTGGCTAACTGAATGTATAGACAAGCCCTTCACATAAACGCCCTGTGGGCAATCCACTACAGCCATCTGCATGTCACTGGTCCCGTTGTGTGTCATGGTGGACAGGAGGTCAAACAAGGTCTCGTTGTAGATTTCCAGGTAGGATATTCGGACAGTGACGAATGGATCAACGGAATGCGCAGTTGCTTTGAAGACCTATACAAAGACAAAGAGTTTGTCAGTGGCGGTGCTAGTTCACAAACAGAATTATTAGCTATTTATGTCTTTCCAGAGAAGCTATTTATAACTTTCTGAGCAGCTGTAAGTGCATCTGCGGGTGCGTAGCTAATTCTGAACTGTGGTTGCCTGAGGGCTGACAGGGCTAAGTCAACAGTTTTAATACAATTTCGTAAAATGATAGTTTTGAAAACAACGCTTTTGAAGGCCTGCGTACGTTTGGGAAGCAGCAAGTACTTTATGTGAGCTAGTAGAATTAAACAGGAACAACCTCTACAAATGACAATAAAGCCTAACTACAGAATTCCTCCCGCCTTGGTTTCAGGTCGTATGCGTTATGTCAGCCCCACACCGCGCGCGTCCGTTGTCTTTGTGGGAGTGGAGAGCGTTCTGCAGTATCACTGCCTAAAGATAAGCAGATCTGCCCCCTCAGAGCAGTGGTAAACTTGTGCCGCTGGGCAGGGACGTGTCTATGCAGCGACAGGACCAATAACTCGGCATGTTTCGAGCCAACACCATCCCAATGCTCTGAAACGTCACCGTTATCAGTGCACAAGGTCACGGTGTAGTAAAACACAGGTACAAAGTAGCTACATTTTACAGGCTCCTTTATTTCTTTAATGATCATCACTTAGATAAAATGAAGAAAAAAAAAAAAGACTGGTGGAGATAAACATAAAACATATTCACCGTGTTAAAAAACACTTTTATGAGTATCAGCAAGAGCTGATACAAGAGATGTCCTTGTTATTTCTTCCAGCCTCTTTTCCCATTCAGATCCAGTACCTGCTGTATAGCTCGGGGTATGATTCCTCGATGCTTGTACTCGGCAGTTGCTCCCGTCATCGTGTAAGTTTTACCCGCCCCCGTTTGCCCATAGCACATTATCGTGCCTAGAAAAGATTCAAAAGCGAAAGAATGAACTGAGGAGGGAACGTCTGCATTTCTCAAATGGAACATCAAAAGGATCTCTCGCTCAGATCAAATCTCCACTTATCGTCAAAATAATAAAAATAGCAACAAATTACCATTATAGCCAATTAAAGCTTCGGACACCAATTTCTTAGCCACAGTCTCATAAGCCAGTTCCTGGGAGGTGTTGTGAAGGACGCCATCCAGTCTAAAGGACCAGTCAGTCTGCCTGTTATTCACAACTCCTTTCTTGGCATCTTTTTTGATGTATATATCTATGCTCTGAAACCCAAAAAGAGATGAAGATCATTTCAATAGCCATGAAGAGTTTCAGCAGATATTGTCTGAAAAAAAACCCCACCCACTGAAGACCTGGAGGTAAGTAGAAAATGGAGCACAAACAATAGTATTGTTTTACTGACCTTGATGGTATTTTCTGGTACTAGATATTCTAAAAAAAGGAAATGTGGCTAAGCTCATCTGTTTCCCTTTCAGTGATTTTGTGTCCCAGGGAAATTATTAATTAAGCAAGAGAAGGTGAAGGGAGGAACTTGCATAAGGGGGGACAGAAACAGACTGTACCACAGGGAGACCTCTTAGGTTGAAATTGTGGTTACCACTGGGAATTCCCCACGGATCAGTCAGAGTCCCAGTCTTTTTGAGGATTTTTCTCTACTGAGTGTATCAGAAGAAGTATGTTTTCCATAGTCACGCTTGCTGGTACAAAACCACGAGCCACTGTCAGCACAGAGGAGAACAGCACGCAGGAACACATGAATCAACATGCACCAAAATGTTATGCATGGCCTTAAGGAACGGAAGAATTCTGCACTTCTGCGGGCAAAACTGAAATCAAATTCCAAACCTTTCACACTTGCAATCTCTTTTTCTCTACCTTGTTGTCTGGCCCAAACTTGATCATATCTTGAGCAAACTCGGCTGTTGGCTTGACTCGCACAAACGTATGGACTCTCTTTTCTACTGCATCCATTCTAACTAGAGAGGAAAAAAAAAAGGAAAAATCAACAATGTTGCATTCCCTAAACTGAAATGTAATGTTATTTGTCACAAAAAGGCAAGCTACAGAGTAGTCAAGTTTAAAAATAAAGCGTTGACAAACGTTCAGCTGCAGTTTCTATTCTTTATTAAAAGCAACTGTGGGCAAACAGTTGCTGAAAATTCTTTCCAGCATTGTCCTGCTCAGAAAACTGAACACGTAAAAAGAGAAGGGTCTAACTGACCATGATTTCCTCTTGTGTATCAGGCACGTTGGTGTTTGACAACACAAGTTTTTCTTCCTCTTAGCCTTGCAAAGCAAAATAATTGCAGGACTAGGAGACGGATTTTCTTTTGCCTAGTGTTTTCTGCATGTGAAGGCACACACAGCCTCCTGTTTGGTAACGTCAGTTCCTCCAGAACTGTGTTTCAAGCTTCTGAGGCTTTGAGTAAGAGGTGTTACAGGTGAAACCAAGCCTGAAGGAGCTCAACAGCACTGCAAAGGGCCGTGCAGCCCGTTGGTATGCCAACATTTCCAGCGCTCTGAGCAGCAATTACCTTGTTTACAGTCTGTATTGAATATGCATTTCTCCTACCTTTGTAACCCCTTCTTTATACCGATACGCAAAAGTATTTTAAAGTTCCTACTGAACAGCTGATCTTAAAGTTTCTGGAAGAAAAAAAGTCATGTGCCTGACAACTCCTGGTGAAATTCTTGTGTTGCTCTTCTGGTCAATGCGAAATCAGTAAGTGGCTGTCAATACCTGGCAAGGGTAGAGGATCTGCTGACTAAAATCCACCGGAGGAGGGCTCGGGGATAGATCCAGCTGCTAAAGCCTCACCTGAGAAACACGCACTGAGTATTTTTTAATCCCTGGAACATGCAGATCCTATGTTTTCTCTCAGCTGTTCCCTACAGACAGCCTGTGCTCAATAGTTGTGTAGTATCTAACGGCAACTTCTAGTTTCAGACTAGATCTTTTGTATTGCTTGTACATTAAGTACTTGTATTCACCTTATCTGCTGTGACTGCTCTAAAAAGAAACGTAGAGATGCGAGCTGAACCAAGACTTCTCTTTATTTAAAACAGAGGTCAGCATTTGAATGACTACCTGGTAAAGGTACCGTGGGCGCCTTGTCCTTTTCCTAGACTACCGCAGCGATGCCAACACAATGCCCGCTGTAGAATCCAAAACGGTGCTAGGTTACCGCGACCATAATCTCTTCAGCATCGGAGACAGTCTTCAAATAAACGATCTGTGAAAAAGCACGGTGATAGAGAAGTGCACAGACATCAGCATAAGGATTGCCTCTAAGCGACACGCACAGAAAGCTGCCAAAATATTTGCCAGCGCTGCGTAAAGAAAGGCAGGAGCAGCACAGGTACAAGCGAAACGGGAACAGACACGGAGTTTTCAAGTTGGTAACCAGCGTGGAAATGCTGCTCATCTGGTTATCGGGATTGTTAGAGACCACAAAACTCTGCTACACAAATACAACCCAGTGTTGGAGGGGTTTGTGCCTTATTTCTTCGGAGCTGCAGCAAGCACAGCAGGAAAAAGGAGCACGGGAAAATTTTAGGCAAAAACTCTAATACGAATCAGAGCGAGACAGAACAAATTCCAAATGAGTGGAATTTTCCTCACTGCAACAATGCCCGTTGCTCGATGTTAGGACAAAAGCAATTACTCCTGTGAGTATTTACTAACATTAGAAGATGGGAAGGAAACAGGGAAACACCTCTCTGGCAGACTCCTAACCAACAGCGTAGAGACCAAAAGCTCTCCAGCTCATTAGCAATACCCCAAGGATCCAATCAATCTGATTAGTAATTGGTTTTTTTTGTCTGCAGTGGAATTTTTATTGAAGAAAACCACGTGTTTATTGGTCAGCTAACCAAAAATGTTTCTGGCTGCTTCACCACGAAATCATCCTCCCCCAGTTCGAACAAGAAACGTTGAAAGGGCAAGAGCGAGACTTGCCGTTACCTTTGCTCATCATTCAGCACCCATAACGTAAACCAAGGAAGCAAAGCAAATCGCAGTTCACAACTCGGGCCGTTGGTTTTGAAGCTCTTTATGACAAGGTGCCAAACCCAAGTTCCTTGGTTCCTCCTCATACAGCAGCTGAAGCCGGCAGGACTCCCCCGTTAGTTAGTCTCAAGATTAACAGACTATTTATGCTCAGAATTAATGGAAACACAGTTATCTCTGCAAGGGAGGCAGATGCCAACGTGCCTACACAAAGATTAGTGCCAAAGGGAAATTTTAGATGGGGATTTGGGGGCTGATTGGCACAGAAACATGTACCCAGAGCAGCGAAGTGCAGTTTTCCGAGAGACCTGAGCTTATCCACCGCGGGTGGACAAACATCCGTGCCAAATCTAAACACTGGAGAGGCAAAGCTGCTTTGCAGGAGGGGAGGGAGGTGACCATGAGGCAGCCCCTAGAATTCAAACTCCAGCAATGCTTTCAGCATGGAATCCACCCAGTTGGACACCAAAAGCCCAGTTCTGCCCCAGCACCCCAGGTCATCTGCACGCCCAGGGCGCAATCCTCAGCTGCCCCAAGGAGAATGGGGGAGACAACAGCCCCAAATTACCTTCTGCCTTCCCAGCTGAGTGCAAACCAACCAGAGAGCGCGGGATGCGAGGCGGCTGGTGACACGGGTGCACCGATAACGGGGGCCTAGGAGAGATGACAGAAGAGGTGGAATGAGGGCACGAGGATAGCCGGGATAACAGGGAATAGAGGGAGTGCCGTGGACAGCCATGGCCACATCCCCGCTTGCTGGGGACATGGGCAAAGGAGGGTGATCTGAGAGGGGGCTGGGGTGGAGGGGGGCTGCGGGGACAGGGAAAGGATCATCCATGTTTTAGCAGACCTGTGGGGGGTGGAGATGGTGGGGAGAGAAGGTCAAGACCTATGGAGACATCGCCTGAGGTGGGGGGAACAAAGCGGGGGGGGGGCGAGGCCTTGAGCGGGGAGGCGAGACCTTGAGGAGGGGGACAAGGCCTGGAGGAGGGGGACAAAGCCTGTGGGGACAACACTGCCGGGGGAGGCGGGTAACGACAAGGCCCTGAGGAGGGGGCGATTCCCGGAGGCAGCCCCCCACCCCTCACCTACCTGCGCCGCCGCCTCAGCCGGGCCCGGGCAAGGGGAAGCCGCGGCGGCCCGCGGGGCTGTGTACGCCGTTACCATGGCACCCGTCTCTTCCGGCCGCTTCCGGAAGTGGAGGGAGGCGGAAGTGGGGGGGGGAGCCGCGCTACGGCGGCCGGGCGGGGACAAGGCGCGGGGGAGGCGAAGCGAGGCGGGGAGCGGCGGGAGCGGTCGGGAAGATGCTGGAGACGGCGGCGGCAGCGGCCGAGCCGGAGCTGGAGCTGGACCCTGAGGACTTGGTACACTTCTCGGTGGGCGATTTGCCCAGCCGCGGCTATGGCGTGATGGGCGAGATCCGGCGGCAGGGCAAGCTCTGCGACGTGACCCTCAAGGTACGGCCCGGCCCGGCCCGGGGGAGTTGGGGGACCCCCGACCCCTGAGGGGGAGCTGAGGGAGCGCTGAGGGACAAACCCCCCCCTCTCCCTTCCCCGGTCCCTTTGCCGGGGAGAAGGAGGCAGCTGGGGTCCCCTCGGGTGCCTTGGGGGGGGGGGGAGCTGAGGGCCCCTTTGGTGGGGGATACGGGGGGAGCTGAGGGTCGTCGTCCCCCCCCAGTCCCTTTGGTGGGGAGAAGGGGGAGCTGAGGGTCCCCCCTTCCCATGGCTTTTGGCAGAGGAGAAGGGTGGTGCTGATGCTGAGACACCCCCCCCCCCCCTCCCCAGCCCCCTTGGTGGGGTATCAGGGGGTGTTGGGCCTCCCCAGCCCTGGGTCGGGGGGGAGGGGGGCTCTGTGAGGGCCCCTTGGGGGTGATGGGGGTGCTGAGCCCTTCCAGCACAGGGTGGGTGCAGGGACGTGCCGGTGACACCCTGTCCCCGACGCTGCGCCTCACCCCAGGCACGGGGTGGGAATCGGAGCCTCCGTCTCCCTTGGGACCGTCGTGGTTTTTCCAGCAGCCAGGCAGAGCGATTCAATAAAACGTCTTGTTTTGGGAGGAAACGGGGCACTACAGGCCCCCCCGCCACGTTTCGGTGGTGGTCCCGGCACTGAGGAGCGGTTTGGGAGGTCACGCTATGGGTGGGCTGGGTGCAGGTTTATGGCCCAAGCTCTGCCCCAACCCATGGGAGAAGAGTCCTTGTCCCTAGGAAACCTTTATCTTTTTGAACATCCGCTTTCTCACATCGAAGAAATAACCTGTAACCTCGGTAAATCCTCAGGGTTGCGTTCCTGGCTCTGCGGGGCTGGGCTGTAAGGGCTCTGAGAGTGGCCCGTGGCCAGCGCCGGGCAGGAGATGCCGGAGTCCTTCAGACCGGGAGGTCACGGGCAGAGGAGTTTGTTGTGGGGTGGGTGCGACGTGCAACTCCTAGATTGGTTGAGTCATTCCAGAATTAACTCTGAAGTTTAATTAAACGTGAAGGTGTTTCCCAGCCGACTCATGCTGAAACTTTTCACCTACCTCCCGCGGCCGACGAAGGAGCCGGCGAGGGTTCTGTCTGTCGTGGAGACCGCAGGATGCACGGTTGGGGTGCACCCCTGGGCTATGCGGGGCTGCTTCATCCCCGTAGATCAGCTATAGCCTCCCGGAAAGAGGGCCTGCTTCGCAGGCTGAAATGCTCGTTGCGAAGCCGCGATCGGATCCTCCTTGGCAGACGTCGTGCTTTCTAAGACGTGGAATTTGCGATAGTCTGTGCCGTAACCTGGGGGAATTCTGTGACAAAACTGGTTTGTGATGGAGAGTGCCATTTTATTAGATATAAACTGTGTATTGGTGTGTCTGAGGTGGCTTGGTGTTGCAGAAGAAGATTCTCAGGTCCTGTGAGTCCCATATCTCTAGGATCAGGGCAGTGAGCCAGCTGTGGGTCCTCTTGCTGGGGTTGGGCTGCTCTGCGTGGGCCGGAGGGAGACAATAGCGATGAGGTATATGACCCCGGCCTTATCTCAAATAAACGCCTGACCATTGTTCTGCAAGACTCCTCTGAATCAGTTTCCATTCCTGTAGATTTACTGTAGCAAAGGGCTTTTTAAATCTTGTTTATCTCGCTTTGTATATCTTCTGTGGCAGAGTGGGAACACTTTTAAAGTCTTGAGGGCTGAAGGAGCTCTCCAGTCCAGCTGTCGGAATGAGCGCCCTGACGGTGCTGGGCACCTTTATGGATGAGGGCACCGTGTTGGCCCCGCTTTCTCTTTTCCTTTTATTATATTTTGTTCCAGGGCCTGTTGCTATCTGGGGAGGGTGCAGAGCCTTTCATCCCTGCAAAGGTTTAAAATATATTAAGAAAGATGTCTCTGTCATTCTTAAAATGAGTCTTAACTTTCTCCACTGCTTGCTTAATTCTTTATTATACTGAAGAGAGATCCCAGCAACGACTGATAGGTTTGGCAGAAGGCTGACTGTGTGTTTCCATGTTGGTTCAAACAGTCCGGCTTTCCCTCGTACACACGCAGCCTCAGAATCCAAAGTACGTCATACGTTTGATTCTTCTTGTTGTATTGAGTCATCAGGCCAAAATATCCCACCTCTTTGCCGCTTCTGCCTCTTGACATCAGATTTCTCAGTGCCAGCGTGTCCCGTGGCGATTGAATTAATGCAGTCTGCTGAATCCGAGCCAAGCCTTTCCTCCCCGTTGTTCAGTACAGGGTGTCTTCTCTAGCTGCTGAACGTTTAAGAAGTAATTTTTCTTAGCTCGACTTTGGAGGTGGCTTTGAATCGGTTAGCCACCTTGAACACAGCTGACGCAAAACGTGCTCTTCCGTGACCTTGCTCGGGAACGCTTTCCGCACGTGTTGGTGAAGCCGTAAGTCCAGTGCGATGCAGAAGGAGCCTGCCAAGGGAGTTGTCGAGCAGGGAACGGCGTTTGAGTACTTCTTACCCAAAATGAAGCTAGGAAAAGCACTGAGAAGCATTTAAAGCCTATCACACCTGAAGGAAACCGTCGCGGGTCCTGATGCGTGTCGCACCACTGAAGTGAGCCTGTTGCCCTTTTTTTCAGTCCTAGTACTTTTAGGCTGTCACATCTATAAAGAAAAAAAGCTGCCAGACGCCGCTTTGGGCCAGAAGTTGGATTCCTCCTGATGTGACCAGCGTTCAGGCTCGCGGCTGAAACGGGAGCAAGCAGCGTTGTTGCAGCACAGTTCAGGTGTTTCGCGGCCTCTTTACCGACAGCAGCGTTGGGGTCAATGGCTGTAAATGATTCTCCCAGCCCGCAGAAATGTTTGCTGTACAAACAGGCCTAAAACTGTTAGGAAGCGTCGGTACTCTCGTTTGTTTGTTTTAATTATTCCCCTCGTAAAGCCAGGCGAGCATTCATTCAGTAAATAGGAGGGGCAGAATTTGTTCTCCTTTCTCAGAAACCGTCTTGCTGCAGTTCACGCCGCTCTGCGGGAGACGGTGCTGCCTCAGCAGCGTACGGCAGCTGGGTTCAGATGCGATTAAAAGGAAGAAGTGCTGATTTGACTGGCTCCCTTGGAGCCCCGATTATTCAAACTCAGCTGAGGGAAATCTGTCGCTGCTTCTCGTAATTGCCCATGTGAAAATTAAGTTTCACGGGGCAGTAAGTGAGCTGCGCGTCTTTCCAACGGCTTAGGATGTGTTCATCGAGAGGCAAAGCTCCTTTCCTGCGCGGATGGTCGAGCCTACAGATTTGAAAAGTCCTTTTCTATTCCTGTCTCTTAAATAGCTGCAGGTCAGAGCTCCTCTGGAAGATGTTCCGTCACAGGCATCTGTCCTTTCAGTCTCCCTTTGGCGACTCTCTGAAGTGTTTATTTAAAGAATAATTTTAGGATGGTTTGGTAGAAACAGATGAGGGAGGAGGGAAGCAAGGAGGCACACCTTGTTCTGTGGTTAGTTCATTTTCCTTTGGTGAAAGTAGGATTTTTGCTTACTAAAGCCAAACTTCTGCTACTGCTTTCTTCTCTCAGGATCGCTAGATTGTGTCTCAGCATGGCCTTGTCTGGTTAAAAAAAACCCCAAAACCAAACCTGTTTGCCTGTTTAACCTGACCAGGGTAATATTGTGGAAAAATCTTCCAGGTGAGACTTGTGCTTCTCTACTCATCCAGAATTGGTGGCGTTGGCAAAGCTGATGGGGGTTGCGTCTGTGACGGGGAAACGCCAAGCCTGGAGCAATCGTCAAGCGTGCAGAAAGGAAGCTGCTTTACTGGTTTGGGGGTTTTTTTTTGTGTTTGGTGGGTTTTGAGGCTTTTAGCTACAAATATGGATGCGTCAAGCAGTTCGAAGACTGGTAGACTTAATTCAGATTTAGTTTTCAGTTTTGGACTATAAGCTTTGAGGCGTGACAGTAGACTCTGAAATCAGGGGGTCCAGCAAAACCAGCAGAGAAGCAGCCGTTCTCCATGCACCTCTCCGTACCCTGCATCTGGGGCCAAACTGGGGTTTCCAGTGATGGACTGAAGATTGAATTGTCTGGATTTCTCAGGCTTGAAATGGGCTGTGAGTGGCAAAGTCTATATACGTGCTAGGGATAGATTCAAATTTAATGTGCTTAGCGTCGCTGGCCGTGGAGCAGAACCTGCCGTAAGGAGATCTCCTCTGGGTGCCACCTACTATGGGTCAGATGTTATCGCAGTTACTGACAGCGGGGGGTTTTCGGATGAAATCAGTGAAGTTTGACTTCTGCATCCGCCTGTTTTCCCCCAGAAGCTGGATATAAAGCATTTTCTTTCAGGCATATAAAGCATTTTCTCTCAGTCTTCATGGTAGGAGATTTTTGGGTTGTTTTGTGGCTGCCTTGTTTGCAGTGCTGTCAATGCTCCTGGCCAGGCACTACGCCGGTTCTCCCTGGAGCTCTTTCTTCCCAAGAGCATTTCACCCGTAGCATCACCTTCTGTCTAAACGTGAGCTGGGAGTCTTCAGTTATTTCTACGAGCAGCACTGCCGTTGATTTGACCTTATTGGTAGAAATCAATTAGCTTCTTAGTAAGCTTGCTGGATGAGAAAAGCTCCGCATTAAAGGTTTGGGCCCTCATTACTTTGGTTTCCTGTACACAATAGCACAGCAGAACCTTTCCCACTTATTTGACGGTGGATTCGCAGGTTTTTTTTTCTACGTGTGTGTGTGTTCTCAAAGCATTTTAGAGCTGACAAATAAATGCTGCAAAAGTGCTAAGAATTTCAGTTCACTGAGGAGTGCAGGTGTTTGGGGGTGTTCGTCCCTGATCTGGAGATCCCGATCTGCTTTTCAGTTGCAGAAAAGAAGCTACTCGGTGTTTGTGTTCTTCCTGAGCATTGTTTTTTGAAGGCAAATATCCTCTCGAGATGAAAGCTGCTTGGGCAGCTTTGTTTTCTGGAGTTTGCGTCTCTGCTTTAGGCCAAGGTACAAGTGCTCTCTGGGGACACATCAGCAGCTTGCTGGAAGCCTGCGGACTGCACCACTCCGTAAAACAGGGAAGCAATACTCGTCCTATTTCTTCATTGATAAATTCGGGGTCTTTATAGCTCCTGCTTGCTGCGACGGGAGCCAGAGGAGAACTGCGTGCCAGGCTGGCACCTCCAGCGATCTTGGCTAAACCTCTGTCAAAAGAGATAAGGTTTGTGCCTTTCTGAATCCTCAGAGCGACGTTAATGTGAGCTCCTCTTATTGTTGCTGCTCCTCGTTTGGTTTTGAATCACTCGAATGCCGTATTTCCATGACTAACTCCAAGACTTCTAATTAGAAAAGTCTCTTAAAAAGTAATGCAAGCCTGGCAAGTTAAAATACTTCCAAGCTGCGAAGAGGTTATATTATTTGTTTCGCGTACAATCCGAATCGGACTGATGGGTGACAGTCCTGTTGGCTTTTCTCCCCTTCTAATCGCAGTTTTTCCAAAGCAGGCTGTTAACACGAAAACCCCCCCAAACTCGAGCAGATGCACCCGAGAGAGCTGCTGCTGCCAAGCAGACGCAGAGGTGGAGGAGCCTCCCTTTGTCCCGCCGTGGCAGATAAGTGGAATTCCAGACAGCTTAGGCGGCGTGTGTAGTTTCAGCAGGATCCTTGAAAACCCTGTGCCTGGCTGCTCTGCAGATGTTTGGGCATGTTTGTGAGATCCTTAAGGAGAATGAGCTTGGTGGGAGAGGGAGTATCTTTTTATCTGAGGAGCTGATAGATTTAAAAAACAGATAAGCTGTTATGCACGTGAGACCTTTAGGTTAAGGATCTTATTTAAATCTTGTCATACAGCAGGAACGAGCTACTTTGGATTACGATTGGACTTGGTTTTTCACCCGAGGCCTCAGCTAGCGTCAGTGCTGTTCCCCTTATATAAAAGACGAATATTTTTAGTGCTTTATGAACACATTAAACCTGAAGCGTTAGCAGAAACCACACATTTCTGCACTAAGCTTTTTACTGGGTTTCTTTGAGCATGGCAAAAAGGCTTTACTGTCTGATTTCCAAACCCACATGGCCTGGTTTTTGTTTGCTTTCCTTAAAGCAAAAGTTGTCCTATGGTTTCAGGTGGGCTTCAGCGACCTGGGTGTATCTAACCTGGTGTCTGGCAGGGGCACCGGCAGGTACTTCTTGCCCAGTTAGGAGCAGGACGCTGTGGGATGAGTTAAGAGCAGAGGCTGGGCGTTCTCCATGTTGCCATAGGGGTTGTTGGAGTATAGGAGAGATTTGGGGTTACTGTTGTGAAGAGGTTGGGGGAACGTGGCAGGGAACCAGGGTGCCTGTGGCTGGAGGGGCCCTCGGCTGTTGAGTTACCCTCAACTTTGTTTTCGCGGGTCCTTCAGGAGCGTGAAGGAGGGCAGGGCTGGAGGTGATCCCCTCGGGATGCTTCCTTTCCCCGGTCCCCGTGGGAAATGGAGGGACTGGGGTCCAGCAAAGCAGTTCGGCTCCTCTGAGCTGGAAGTGAATTATCTGGGAACGCGTGTTTGTTGTACGTGCAAAAGGGATGTCTTTTCTGGTTCAAAGCAATTAGTTACCATTATATCAGCAGGACTCTGATTAGTCTAGACCAGAAGGATGTCTGACTTAATGGCGTCAATCTCTTGGTTTTGCACATGCCAAGTTTGATCAAAACTCTTTCACGTCTCGTCCTGCTGCTCTTTGGGTGGGAAGGGGTGGGTGGGGAGGAAGGGTATTTATTTCAATGCCTGAATTTTGATACAAGATCTCTTAAACTTTACTGTTCCATTATCTTCTGCCTAGCAGAACTTTGCTACAACGGTTTGGACACTAGCTTAATTCCTACTGTGGCCTCTCTGTGACTTGAATGCCAATGTCATGTCAGGAAAGATGTTTGGGTTTTTTTTTTTTGAGAAGATCTTTGCAGCAGAGCACTTGAGAGACGTCTCAGCTATGCAGGGTAATGATGTCATGAAAACAATAGATGCCTTTATTACACCTACACCATTTTTCTATGGAGAAAGCTTCATTGTACCCTGGAACTTGTTCACATTTTGTGGACGTGGGAGTGTAAGGGAGAGCATGCCTTTTATTACCCGCTTAGAGAACATGTTGAAAGGGAATTCTGTGATATTTGTGGTCAGAAAGGATGCTTTGCAAGCAGTGGTTCTGTTCTTGTTTCTGGTAAACAGTATCTTTTGCCTTAAAAGAAAGGCACCTAAAATTATGTATTCTAAAATAACACATCCTTGCATAAAGGTGGAAATCTTCTGAAAGGTCGGGTATTTTGCCCAGGCTGTGAAAGGGATGACAGTCCTGCCTGAAGGACTTATCCTCAAGCCTCTTCCCAGTGAGCTCGCTGATGTGGAGTTCCTGGGGTATTTCTCTTTTTGGTGCTTGTATAAATAGCTAATTTTGGCTTAGTGATGTGGATATGATTACGTTTGTGGTGATTTCATTTGTGCCTGGAGACAGTCCTGAACTCCAGGCTGAAAAAGCAAAAGATAAATGCACTGATTTGTGTTTTAACTCAACAGGAGCGCCTGATTTCTCTAACATCGCAGGTATTGCCACGGAACAGTCTGTTCTTGCGAACGAGGGCTTCCACCTTCAGCTGAAAGCTGAACTCCCCAACCGAGACTGGTTTAGACACACATCCCGCAATGACACAGAGCGAAGGAGGCCAAATACTAGGTGACATCCCAGCTTACAGGGATTTCTCGGCAGTTTGCCCATGACTCTAGGTAGGCAATAAAATCCTGCTGCCAGCAGGGAGCTGCTGCTGTCGGAGACGCCAGCTCTCTGGGTTGGTGGCATCCTGCCCTTTGGACACCTCAGTCTTGGGCTGTATGCAGCAGTATATAAATATAAAATAAAAAGGAAGATCATTCGTTTGAGACAACTTTTGAATAGGGATGGAAAGGGCAGCCAGTTCCAAGGGCTGCGTGTCCAAGTATGAGCTGCTCTGTAAAATCAAAACAGGAACTGCGCAGACCGTCCCTGCCGGCTGCACTTAGTGAGGACAAAAATGGGTTTTTCTCAACCAAACAAAGCTTTTCCTATTTTTTTTTTTTTTTTTAATGTTCTGCTGGTACTTCTGGAATTAGCGGGCAGGGCTGTGATGGATTTTGAGCAAAGGGAAACCTGTCAATGGTAGGGTGGAATGGTATCAAGAAGAGCATGAGCTCTTTTTCACTTTCTTGTTAGACTTACGTGACTGTAGCGTGACTCCATCAGGCGTAGGAAAGCATATTTATTTGGTCATAAGGAAGGGAGATCATTTGGCCCTGGAGATAGGGAGCACTTTTTGAAACAGAAGACGCAAGGGTGAATTGAGGGGACATGTGCTGTGTGCTCATCCTCCGAAGTATTTTTCATCTTCTTACAGGAAAAACAGGTATCGTCCTTCACCTGCAGCAAGAAATTTAGTTATTCCTTCGGGACTTGCCGTTAAGTGCTGATGGTATGAACATAATGATAGCTTCTAGACCAGAGATCCCAATTTATAAATCTCCCTGAGGGCCCTCTATCATTACAGGAGCAAGTTTAAAAAAAAAAAAAAAACCAAACCACAAAGAATCACCGGGTTTTTTTTTTCTTGTCCGGTACCAGGAAATAGTTTCCGTTCAGCTGGTGGTGATCACAGTGTGGATCAGCTCTTCGCTGATGCAGCTCCGTGGATCTCGCTGCTGACAGGGGCCAGTCCCAGTCTTCCCCCCGCTACGACAGCAGAGAATTATTCCCTGTTTTTGTACAGCTTATTTCTGTTTTATTTCCCTGAACGGCGAGGTCAGGTGAGCGCTAGCGCCAGTGCAAGGGAAGCAGTTGTGAACTGCGTGGCTTCATCTGCGCTGTCCAGCTGCATCCCATGCGTAGATGGGGACTGAGCCGGGGCAGGAGGTTGAGCCCTGCGTGGGGAGCTGAGGTTTCTCCCTGCAGGTAAACCAAAACGATCTCTGGTTAGTTCAAACCCTGCCTTGCCTGTGCAGGGTCGTCCCCAGTGCGGTTAATCTGTTAAATGGGTGAAACCCTTTCCTTAACGAAGGGTGAGTACCGCACCAGGGGAACAATCCTGTCCCTTTGAGCTGCTGAGCGGCTCGGAGCCGGAAGGGTGGTGCTGCCCAGACACAAGGTATTTCATCCCTGTGATGATACAGCTCTCATTAACCCGTCGGGAATCTTGCTGAATGACTATAAATGATTGCTTTTGCAATAACCAGGCGTATTATTTATAATAAGGCCGTTTGGTGGCAGCCCATCGTGGGGTGAGATCACGGCGGCGCATCCCTGAAACTGGAGCTCGGCGGCAAGCTTCAGCTCCGCGCGGACTCTTGGACAGTGCTAACATCTGTTGTATTTGGACTTGGAGCCTAAAGCATCTCTTGTGTTTTGATCCCTTTCTGCTTTTCCTAGGGAGAAATGCAGGCAGTGGAGATGCAGTTTTATATATGCATCCATCAGAGAGGCAAGGTCAGGAGAAAAAAAAAAAACCCAGGCTTGTGCTGCGAGCAGGATGCAGAGGTCTGGAGCTGCAGCGTTGAATTCCTAGGAAGAAAAAGGGCAGGCGGTCGCAGACAGTATTTGTCTGGTTCAGCGGTGACGCTACCGGTGGCTGTCTACGTGCCACGGTCCTTCGTCGCTGCCCAGAGTGACAGCACGATGGCACGTGGAGAAATGCAGCGCTGGCAAAGGACGTGGGCAGCGCTGATTGACCTTGTGCTTGGCGGAGCGGGAGAGGGCAGCATGAGCAGTGCTGGTGAGCTCTTCGAGGGCTGGGAAATCCCGGGGCACAGCAGACTCAATAAATCCCAGCGACTGAGATCGTAGAAGGCGTAGAAGGCTATCCGACACGCAGATCTGTTTTAAAACAAAATCTATTTTAAAAATAAATTTCAAGCTGGCATTGCTTTTGTACTTTACAGTTGTTTTCCGAAACAGGGGGCTCTTTCTCGTTGTTGGGTAACACTGTAGGCTTGTTTGTTTTGAGTAAATATAACCTTGCTGTTGAAGTCGGTATTAGCTTTAGTTATAAGGTTAACTTTGGTTATAACTAGAGGATCTCTGTATGCATTTTGAAGCAGGTGTATCTTTTGAATAGGTGCCTATTCAATTTTAATACTACTTTTTGTTTTTAAAAAGGTGAAATGACATTAGAATAGCTGTGATTTTTGGCAAATTGTGTTTGGGTGGAAATGAAATTCAACTAAAATGTTTTTCTTGCACATTCAACCACGTTCTGCACTGCCTGGATGGGAACATTCACCCAAACACATCTTGTAGTTAAGAGATGTGTTAAACCAAAGTAAGCATTGCAGTTGGACTGACTTCCTTCCAGGCACCACCATGTCTTTCAAAATTTTAGAGATATGAGGCCTTGTTCTTTCACGTTGTTTCAAGCCAGAGAAATATTGAAAGCGAAAATGGAGCTTTCCTGTGTTTTGGGATGTTTGAGACACCCGGGAAGGGGATTCCCTGCAGAAGCTGGGTGCTCCAGGCCAGCTCCCGGTCGGTGACTCCCAGCACTGCAGTCCTCTGCCCTTTAGCTGAAAACATTTTCAGCAAAAAAAAAAGAAAACCAAACTATTTTAAAGAATAATTGTATCTTGCATGAAAGAAAAGAGCCTGGAGTTTTTAATCAGCCCTTTGCCCTTGACTGAGGAGCAGACCTCTCTTGTGGTGCAGGCTTCATCTGCGGGCATGTAGCTCTTGCTTTAGCAGCAGCGTCCGTCCCCCAGCTCCAAAATGATGCTAGTAACGCTTAGACCTTGCTCCACACGTGGCAGCGAGGAGCTGGGGAAGTAACAAGGACAGGCCAGGTCCTGCCACCGAGCTGCCAGAGTCCTCCTGCAGCTTCTGCCAGCTCTGTGCGAGATGTCCCAGGCTGGCGGGCGTTGTGTGCAATGGGCGCGAGATACAACGTTAAGGTATGTAAATAATGAGACCCATTTCGTTACCTTCGCTGGTGTTTATTCCTCCCGTCAGCGGGCTGGGCCAGGAGCAGCTGCTGCGGGCACGGCTGGTGGAGCGGCTTCATCCACAGGGTAGGAACGGGGCCGGGAAGCGCCGGAGCTTGCCGAGCAGGTCCGGCGTTTCTGAGCCTCAGGGCTGGAACGTGGACAGGCTGAGCAGCGAGTTAGTCATCGCGGTCAACCAGGTTGCGGCTGGTCGTATGTAAACCTTTCCCCAGCGAGAAGTCCCAAACAAAGAGCTTCAGCACCCAAGTCTCCTTATTTACCTATTATCCTTAATCTTAATTAAGATTATACCTTATCTTAATCCTGTACCTCTCGTGCTTCTCTCAGGAGCAGCACCTTGGTCACTCGCTTACACGGAGAGACGAACAGAAGCAAAGTTGTTGGTGTGCACACGTGCTCAACTTGGCAGTTAGCCACGCGAGTAAGGAAATGAAAACCCCGCAGCCGTGGACACAGTGAGGTTTTGTCAGCTTTCAGGGGTGCACAGGTTCTTGAATCGCTTCCTTCCTCTTATGGGCTTTTCTCATTCAAGTCAGTGTATTTATAAGTATTTTTAAAGCTCTCGTGTCAGAGAGGCCAGGCCAGAGTTTGCGCTCACTTACAAGAGGCTGTGTAAAGTCAGGGTGGCGAACCCTGCTCTGCAAACGTTCGTTACTTAAACAGGGCTGGGGCTTGTGGCCTTGCGCTCAGTCCTCTCTTTGACCGTGGGCTCCTCTGCGAGTCCTGGCAGTCTCGACTCCTTTTGCCAGAGATTCCCCATCCCGCTGCGTGCACACAAGGAAGCTGCCGATGATTTTGCACGTTGAGGGAGCACGGGCTGTGCCCGTACTGTGGTCCAGCACTTGCTGCTGTAGGACTGGTAGAGCTGTTGTCTTAACTTCCATGCTTGTCCTTACCGGCTCGCTGCTATAAAATATCCATCCTCTTGCTTTCATTACCTTATTCTTTTCTGCTTCTTCCCTCTCTCTCCTGGAACATCATCTTAGCCCTCATCTGCCAAGCAAGCCCTCTGATTCCTGCCTCTATCCCCACCATGGTCTGGCTCCTGCTTGGCTGTCTGAGGAGCTTGTCTCCTTCTGCTCGATGCCGGCACAGGAGGGCAGGAGGTGGAGGTAAAGCGTGAGATAAATTAATGAGTGAGTTAGCAGAGAAGGGAACAGAGCAGCAGAGTATTTGCTGGTATTTGTGGCACAGCTCTCAAGTCTCGGAGCCTCTGGGATGTTTTGCACGTGGTTTTTGGTTAGTAGAAGGGATTGATACCAACCTTTACCCATCTTGAGCTAACAAGTCACCGTACAAGTGTATCTGTGAGGTTTTTTTCTGTGAGCTGTAATAGTCCATACCATTTCACTTACTGCTTTTCCTCTGGGCATTGGGAACTCTGCAAAATCCAGGACAGCGGGGTCTGTGCAGGGTAATTCAGGCACAGTAGACAGCACGGGCAGGGGTTCAGGCACACCTAAGCTGACCAGGACAGAGGCAAGGCTCTCCAAAAGTGGTCCTCCCATTGCCAGGCTGGAGCAAGTCTTGGAAACCGTTTGACTGGATGTTTGCAGCACCATTTTAAATTGGGAAGCTCGGGCAGAGCAGACTTGCCGCTGCACCTGAGGCACGCAGCACCATGAGCTGACCACACGCTAAACGTTTGCGAGCCCGGGTCGCCGTGCAGGCAGGCACGCACAGCGAGCAGCTGGGTGGTCAAGCTGGTTTTTAAAAAAAAGTCTTGTAACAGCATTTGTGGCAGTTGAGTATGCTTTTGTTTAAAAAGTAAAAAAAAAAATCCCGCTTGCTTATGCATCTTGTGTAGTGCCCAGTTCCCTCTCTCTTTTTTTTTTTTTTTTTTTTTTTTTTTTAATTTCATGTGTCAGGAATTTTGCTTTCTAAACTCCCAGCAAGTTGTATTTACTGGGTGTGAGAGCTCTGGGCCTGGAGGGAGAGGCAAGGCTCCGTTGGGAACAGTGAAAACCCCGAATGCAAACAACATTTTTGTTAATAAGCTGCCTAGACATGAAAGGGTGATGAAGGTTTTTGTAGAGAAGCACAGAGGAGAAGAGAAGGGCTTCTTGGATGACCTGGAGAGTGGAGGACCTGCTGTGCCAGCTCGTTTGTCCCAGCAAAATGAAGCTCAAATGGAAAAAATCTTGCGTAAGTGGGGAAAAAGGGCAGTTCTGCACAAGCTCAGATGGGCATAGCCTGGTGTGAGTCAGGTTAGCCTGGAAATTAGGGAAAAAAAGCTCTGAACCAACAGAGAGAAGTAACCGGAGCAAAGAGCTGTGTAATTCAGAAGAGGATAAAATATCGTATAGCATCTGCAGGAGTGAGAAGTGGAATCAGAGATGCAAGAAGCCCTTCCAAGCCTCGCTCCGTATGGATCAGGAAGGCTCTTCAGAGGATATAAATGTGAGCAGGTATAGCAGAGCTGGTGAAAGTGAACCTGCAGAGACTTAAAGAAGATGAGCCCGTGTGAGCCTCTGGGTTTTAGTGAAGGTGGCTGGCTCTGAGCGTAAGCTGAAGGTACGTGATGGCTGGCCGAGAAGAAAAGTGCATGGGATTTAACCTGTAAGCCGGTCATCGGTTCAGAGGAAGAGCTAAGGAAGAGGAAACGGCCGGCCACATCGCCCGGCTTTTAGTTCTACAGAATAATTGCTGTCCGGGACTCGGGTTGAGCCTTCGCGGCTATGCTCGGGGTGTCCCGGGATCAGACGGGTGACGTGGGATCAGTGATTGCCAGCTGTTAGGGGCAGCGTGTTATCTGAAGCAGAGCCATGGGTGAGCATTTTCTGCCCCGAGCGGCTGGGGAAAGCAGATCTGGGTTTGAAACCTGTGTGTGCAGTTGAGTACCGAGTTGATTTGTGTCAACACGTGGTTCTGTGGACCTGGCCGTTCTCTGTTAGCAATCTGGAGACGACCCGCTCTTGGGCTGTAATACTGCTTTATCTTTGCCCGGTTGACCACTCATGGCAGCTTATGAGGCTGGAAAACTCTTAAATTCAAACTTTTGAATCCGGATGGGCTGCTGCCCTGTTTGCAAGTGGAAATTGTCCAACTTTCAGCCCTCGGTTACGGCTGGGCTGGCGGAGCTGTGCTACAGTGAATCATCTGGACTCTGCGGTTGGCGGTGGATGGCGCTGATCTTCCCTCTTTCCCCTTTTCTCTCTTTTCAGGTAGGGGACCATAAATTCAGCGCTCACCGGATCGTGCTGGCGGCTTCTATCCCGTACTTCCACGCCATGTTCACCAACGACATGATGGAGTGCAAGCAGGATGAGATTGTCATGCAGGGGATGGATCCCAGGTAACGTCCCAAGGCACGCAAAGTGAGGATATCCAGAGGGACCGCGAGTGCTCTGCGGGCCGTGGCGTTGTGGGTGCAAGGCTTGAAAGCCTACCCTCTGTGTGAATGGCACTAGAAAAAGCTTTTCTGTTAGTAGGGTCCCATGCTAGCTTGAATTCAGTGGGTTTTCTGCCCCTTTCTCCCCCTTTTTAGTGCACTTGAGGCTCTGATCAACTTTGCCTACAACGGTCACCTGGCCATAGATCAGCAGAATGTCCAGTCCCTGCTGATGGGAGCAAGTTTCCTTCAGCTGCAGAACATCAAAGATGCTTGCTGCACTTTCCTCAGAGAGAGGTAAGGGGTTGTCTTTCAGCTATGCTTACTGCTCCCCAACAGCAGCAAGGTTTTAGTCATCTGTGCCTGGCTTAGGAGGAAGTAGGATGTCTCCTGCCAGCATGAGAAGGAGGTCTGTATCTCCCAAGACTCGCTGGTCTCATTGCCTATCAAATAACTTATCTGGCTTATGAGATGCTACAGCTGGGGCACAATATAAGGCCTTGGCCAGCCATGGGAATTAATACCTAGAGCAAAACTGAGTGAACATTTCCCTTTTTTTCAGAGTTAGCTAGCCGGTTACCCATCACAGTGAGTGGTGTGTAACTGCCTCTACCGCTAACGAACCCATCCTTGCAGTAATTACCCTTTCTACTGTTGCGTGTGTAAGAGGGAGGAACACAGGGACTCAGCCAAGGAGCTGGACAGGAAGCTGTGGCAGAGCCTCAAATTGGTCCCAGGTTTTTCAATTCCCTCGCTGGTGTTTGGCTGTAAGATTGTTCCAGCAGCATGATCTGGAAACGGAAAAGCTGGGCTGTTCTTTGGAAACGTACCACACGCATTTTCAGATCGTGCCAGGGAGTCTTACGTGTTTAATTCCCCTTCCCTTCCCCAGCTTGATTTCTCTACAGCTGTTCAGTGTATTCCGTGGCGTGATATTAAACATACCTACCAAATAAATGGAACATCTCAGCCAGTTATTTTTCTTTACTTCTGAATAGAGGTATCCTGAAACCATGGGTTGGGGAGAAAAAAATGTTTTGCCTCCGTGTTTAAGATGTCTCAATTTTCAGTCCCCTGTGCATCCTGACTTTCTGCAGTTTGTTTAAAATTAAGTTATGTGAGATTACAGAGTATTCATTTTTCTTGCAGAAACATTTTATTTGAGGTACTGGATATGACACCAAGCTGGGAAGAGATGGGTTGCATTGATTGAGTCCCTACGAGCTTTAGGTAGTTGTATCTGTATGTAGATTAAGCAAAGTGATTTGGTTTCTCAAATTTAGCTGCCACAGTTCTCCCAAATCTACCAGGAGCAACTAGATGTCCTACGTTAAGTCCTGGATTTGAGTGCGCAGCTGTCGCTTTGGTTAGTAACAAGAAAATTAGTGGACTCTGACCGTGCTGAAGAGCTGGAATGTGCACACTGAGCTCTCATTCTTAAATGGAATTAAGATTTGGGCTATTTTTAGGCCCTGTGCCCGACAGGTCCATAAGTGCTGTAACCAAGCCGTGTGTGAGCCCTGAGAGTCGTCCTCACGTGAAAGTCCCCCCTCCCTCAGCGCTACGTATTTGCTCTTAGCACAGCATAGGGCAGTAACTGAGGGCGCTTTCCCCAAAGCGGACGCAAGCGATGTCACGTCCTCGCGTGCATCTGGACACCGCTGTCAACACCTGGGCCTGGTTTTTGCAGACCATTAGACACTGACACCATCAGAGCCCAAGGCATTTTCCCCATATAGGTAGCATTTAGTTTACTATCTCATGATTAATGCCACAAAACAACACAATTATCAGCTCTTGTTGAACGGTGACATGCCGGTACTGGGCAGGGCTTCTTGTTTGGACAGGAGTGTCCAGGACACATACCTGTTTCTGTAGGGTACATGGTTGTGGCAAATATCATCTTCTCTAGGTTCTTCATGCCACGGAGCAGCTTTATGCAGTGGCTGTTTGGCTGTGCTGGAGAGAGGCTCAGATCTGCAGCGGTACTTCTCCAACTCCAACTGCAAAAAGCATCTTTAGTGTGATAAAGCCTCCTTAATCGCAGGAAATGGCTTTATGAAGCTGTCACAGATGCTGTTCTGTAGTAAGCAAAAGATGTAAGATGAAGAACAGAGACTGATGGTTGGTATTTGCGCCATGTGCTTGAATCCAGCTTTGTCCACTGCCGGAGTTAAAAAAAGAGAAGGTGCTAGATGCATAGCCCACGCACCCCGAGATGCGAGAGGGAGGGATTGCTGTACAGCGCCTCTCGCTCCTCCTCGACTGACAGCCCTGCAGCCTTCACGCAGAGCCAGCTGAGTCTGTCCAGTGGCTCCTCAGCAGCTCTGAGGGGAGAGTTTTAAGTTGTGGTTTCCATCCTCTGGCTCTGCTCTGGATTCACCTTCAGATCTCTGTGTAGATATGTTCATCAGTGAGCTGGAACCTGCCAACGCTGAAGAGAACACAGCTGTGGCTTTCACCGCATCACGTCTCCTCTGAGGCTTGTGTTGCTTCACTGAACCTGTTTGTAATTCTTTCTTATACTTCTATTAAACTGACATTACTTTTGCTCTCCTCTTCCCCCCCGGCCTTTCCCAGGCTTCACCCTAAGAACTGTCTGGGCGTGCGGCAGTTTGCAGAGACGATGATGTGCGCCGTGCTCTACGACGCTGCCAACAGCTTCATTCATCAGCACTTCGTGGAGGTATCCATGTCTGAAGAGTTCCTGGCACTGCCTTTTGAAGACGTCCTGGAGCTCGTTTCTAGGGATGAGCTCAACGTGAAGTCTGAAGAGCAGGTGTGTACCTGGTGTAGGTCTCAGCAGAGGAAGTTTTCCTTGGAGGGTTTTTGGTTGCTTGGGAGTGGAATGGGATATGGCCCTATTCCTGGTCTGAATGAAGCTGAGATGTCCTGGCCCAGTGGGGACACTAACAGGAGACAGAGCTGTGATGACTCCCTGAGCCCCACTTCTTGTCTGTGCTGCCCTTGCTCTGAGAAATGCTTGGTAGAGTTTCTCAGACCATGGATTTTGCAAAACATTGTTTTAAGGTGTTTTGAGTCGTCGGTGACAGAGGTGGAACCTGTGGGGTCCTGAGGACCTTCAGCTGTGCCCCTTACTGTCAGTAAGCTGCTGGTCCTGGGGAAGAGAGGCTGAGGGCATGGGCAATAGCAGGGAGCCCTTCCTCACAGAGCTCACGTTCGAGTCCAGAGGAGTGCTTTTGAGGTGTCAAGAATTTGCTGTGAATGCTGCAGCATTTTATAACGAATGTTCCACTGAATTTGCCATCGAAAGCCTCCTCTAGACTGGCTTGTTCCTAGAAAAAAACAGAAAACAGTGCTGAGCAACCGTAGGATGTTTCAACAGCCTTGAGAATCTATCGGTGCTGGGCTGACAGTCTGCAGGAGAAACAGAACCTGTCCTCGAGCCAGGAAATCTGTCCTGCTCTCTCTGAGGAGATTACTAAGGAGGTGACAAACGACAAGCAGACCTCCAGCTATCTCCATGTAGGGTAAGAGAGTGCTTTGTTAATCGGGCTGTCTGAAATGCCCCTGAAATGGGGAGGGAGGGGAACCTGCTTCACATTCCAGCCACGCTGCTATGTCATACCACGAATTTGTCTCTTGCTGTTTTTTCCAAGTGGATCCTTTGTGGGGCAGGTAGGAGTCCGAAGAGTCTGTCCCTGGTGACACTTCCTCGTGCCCTGGCATCTGCCAGCCCTCTCTTCAGAAACGGCAGTATTTTAGTGCAGTGCAGCCTATCTGCTGGTCATAAAGCACCTTGTAGAGTGGAAGTAAGTCTTTCTTTAAGCTCACCATGGTGCTGTTGAAGAAGTACTTTTGCACTGAAAGCCTCGGGAGAGGCGATATGAGAGACTCTGGATCTCCACTGTAAAAGAAGGACTTCATAACTTTGTTCTGGTCAATGGTACTGCTGGACTTTTCTCCACTGCCACAGGTTGCAACAAAAGACCACCCAAAGTGGGTGGGTGTGGAATCTGGTTTAGAGGGCAGCTATCCTGCGAGGTGGTGGCCGTCACCACAGTGACCAGTTCTCCTGCAGCTTCTGGGAGACTGCTGTGGGTTTGTGATCTCCTTGAGCTGAACCTGTGAACGGCGATGAGGCTGCAGCGTGTGATGTTGGCCTTGGGAGCGTGACCCCTGGTCAGTGCGACTGCTGGGGACACTGTGCCCGGTGGGAGCTCAGCCTTGGGTGACAGTGACAGGACTTGGGTGTAGGCATCTGGATGTAAGCGCAAGAGTGTGGAAGGACAGCCCAGCTCAGGCTTTAACTGTGAGAGTCATGTGAACCAAGGAGTACGTGTCTCCAATTAAACTAGTCACCAGGCTCCTTTTTGTAATCTGGAGTCATCCAAAACAGGGCAGGGGAACGGTGCTTTGAAGAGGTCTGCCTCTCCAGTGTCTGCGAAGGGAGCCTAGAGGGACCAGCTCAGCTCTAGACATCTACTGCGTAGTTATCCAAAGTTAACAGATGGATCCCTCCCATCAAAACTGTCTTCTGGTTTTTCACAGAGCAGCACCATTCTCTTTTCTTCTTCCCCAGTTTGCTGATTTTCAACACTACAAAACCAAGGTTTTGCATTCTGTCCCACCTCCTCTAACAAAACTCTCTTCCCAGCTCCCTCATCTCTCGGCAAACGTTCGCACTAAACATACCATCCCACGGGACAGCAGAGCAGTATTATTGCAGACTAAGTCGGAGGCAGAGAAAGCAATGCCGAACTCAAGCCACCCAGGCATCACGCGACAGGAGAGCCCTCTGGTGCAATGTAGTCCATCGCCATTTTGTCCTGAAACCGTGTCGTCTGAGATGAGGGGAAGATCATTGTCAATACATGGTTTCTTTTCTATCGGACAACTGGCAGCAGTAGGAACCTGCCAAAAAAAAAATCCCCAAACTCCCAACTTCCCATGCCTCTCTTCCGCCAGGTATTTGAAGCTGCGTTAGCTTGGATACGGTATGACCGAGACCAGAGAGAGTCGTTCCTACCCGAGCTCCTGTCCAAAATCCGCCTACCCCTTTGTCGACCTCAGTTTCTCACTGACCGCGTGCAACAAGATGACCTGGTCCGCTGCTGCCACAAATGCAGGTGAGGCTTGGACGTGGGCTTAGAAAACCACCCAGGGGATGGTGGCCCTCAGTGGGGTGGAGGTAGCAGGAGTGTGGTTTAGCAGTCTTGGAGACTGTAATTCTCTCTTTCTGTGGACAGAGCACCTCACATAGCAAAAAAAACCAAAGCACCTTCCCCGATTTTAACCTGGCAGCAGGGCCACCTTGCCTTCTGGAAGGTCATGGGAGGGGGGAAAGTCAGTGCCTTAAATCTGCGTCTGACTTAAGTCAGTCAGATTTCATCATATCAGCCAAGGTCTTTAATTATTTGGCTTTGATTTCAGGGATCTAGTTGATGAGGCAAAAGACTATCACCTCATGCCAGAGCGCCGGCCACACCTCCCAGCGTTCAAGACCCGTCCTCGGTGCTGTACATCGATCGCAGGCCTGATTTATGCTGTTGGAGGACTTAACTCAGCAGGTACCTTGCATATCCACTCCCCGCAGCGGAGAGAGCAGCGTAGTTTGCTGGGTAGGACAATGGGATCGTGAACTTCCCTCATGTGAAGCGCTGAGCAGCTTCACCTCCTCTGTGCAGCGCTTTGACCCTTCCACTGAAATGCTCAAGGTGGCCGTGCCCATAGTTTAACATCTTCCAGCTAGAAACTCTGTCTAGGTCAGGCTTATTTAGCACAGTATTCTTGCATACCTTAAAGGATCAGCATTTTGAGGATGGTGTCCTTGCCTATAGCAACAAGCAGAACTTCTAGGTGATGTTGCTGGAGTTGTGGGATCACACGTGCAGACACGACGTGCTTGCGTGAGCCTAGCCATAGCGTAAAAAGGGGACCGAAAGCGTTCATGAAACCGTCCGCTGGAGCCTCAACCAACCTGGTTAACCTGGGATGTTAGGGTCTGAAGAGCGGGTGCGTGCTGGGTGCTGCCCGGTGGGATTCACAGCGCCGGCCGCACACCACGCGGCTGATTTATCCTATAGAGAAGCTGCGTTCCGGGAAGCAGCGACACCAGCAGATGTGACATTGCAGGTCTCTGCTGCCCCTTTGAGGTTAGAAGAGGTCCCACTTCCACAGCCTAGGACTTGTCGAGTCTTACGGTACAGAGCATGGGCAAGCTTTGAAACACTCGACAATCCTTTTGCCTTGCGGAGTGCAGTTCGTATGAATTTTTCAGAGCAGGCTCTCGTTGCAGGCGGGTAGAAATGTGGCTGGGAAATGCCTCTGACTTGGCTTTGATGTGGGAGCAGGGAGGCTGGCATAGGATTCCTGAGAGCCCAGAGTAGGACGTGTGAGATCCTGGCTGTTTTTGCAGAAAAGAGCAGGCAAAGTCCCCGTGTTGGCCCCATCTTTGGGGTCGGAGCAGCGACCGCTCATCCCTCACGTGCCTCTGCTACAGGCAAGCTTGCTAGAACGGTGTCTTATCAGGTCTCCCTCTTTTAATTTGAGTAGCAAATTTTTATGCAGGTGACTCGCTGAATGTGGTGGAAGTCTTTGATCCCATTGCCAACCGCTGGGAGAAGTGCCAGCCGATGACGACGGCCCGGAGCCGAGTCGGGGTAGCGGTGGTGAACGGACTGCTCTACGCCATCGGCGGCTACGACGGTCAGCTGAGGCTGAGCACCGTGGAAGTTTACAACCCGGAGGTGGACTCCTGGTCCAAAGTGGAAAGTATGAACAGCAAGCGAAGGTACGTGCGGCTCGCTCAGCGGGAAGGGGATGTTTGGAGCAAGAGGGGGGGGAAAAAATGAGGTTGTAGGAAGGCTGGAGGTGTTGGGTGGTTGGCGGATGCTGAAGAAGAATTTCATGCGTGGGGAAGGAGCAAAAGAAAAAGGAGGAGTTGGAGCAGTATGGAAGCAGGTGGGATTTGCCTGGCCACGTTTGGGGCAGGTGAGTTGTGCTGATTCGGGCGCTGCTTGCTGCTGAGAGGGGAAAACTGTCAGCAGCTCAACAAAGTTATACCTGTGCCTCAGAGCCTTGATTTACAAGGAAAGCCGTTAAGACCTCGGTACGTAAAAAGCGGCTGAGCAGCGTGGGCTCTAAGCTACAGAGATCGCTGTTTTGGTGGCATCAAGGAGTGAAATTAAATTACAAGAGAGTGATAAAGTTCTGCTGGTGAGGTCTGTCAGGGTTTGAACTGGAGTCCCAAAGGAGGTGGTCAGAGCCGCATTTCTTCATGTTGTGATGCTAGATGGTAGGTAAAGCACCGACGAGCAGCGTGTAGGGAACTCCTGTGCTGCTAGGAGTCAAATAAACCCATTTTACCATCTCTGTCCAGTGCTGGCATCTTCTTTCCCTCCAGAAAGCGTAAGAGAATCACAGCTGGGAAGGAGAGGAGGATTTTTATCACCCAGGGAGAGGAGGTTACAGCTAAGCAGAAGGTGTTTGTGCTTGATGAACAGAGCTGCATGGTTCCCGACCAGCCTAGGGACCGCTTTGTGGTTGGGTTTGGGAGCTTACCCTGCGTTATTTTGAAAACCCACCTATTAAGTTGTGTGGTCATCCTGTCCTCCCCACCGCAACGCAGTAGCTGCTTCCATGTTTAAACATCTTCTTGGCACCCGGGGCTTCTGCTGTGGTTTTCTTTGCCCTCGTGCCCGGTCACTAAGAGTTGTTAAATTGTTCGCTTTTCTGCAAGCTTTGCAGCGCTTCTTTACCATCATGGTTTGTCTGGCTTGGTTGTTTTTTTTTTTTTGTGGTCCAAGACATTGATTGCTTGGGAAGAGCACACTGCAAGCGGCTGAGTACGTGAAATTCTGGGCAGAAGGCTCCGATTTGTAGTGGAAAAGCTCATTTTTTCTGTAGCAATGAGGTTCCTGGGAGCTTTTTCCGCACAGCGAGAGGCAGTTGCTCTTCCACGATTGGGTTGTTCTGCCTTGAAGCCAAGCAGAACAGGCGTTGGATGCTCTCGTGTGGAGGAAAATGTCAGTTGTTGTAGAAACTGCTCGGCTCCAGCTGTAGTGCTGGGGTTTTATCGCTGAGGATGGTGTTGCCGAGCTTTTATGAGAAGCTTTGATGACTACATTTTCAAGGTGGGATTCCAGGCTCTTGTCTGAAAGCGTCCCATTTGACAGCCGTTGTGACACGAATACGTGATTCACAAGGTGTAATGACAGGGTCAGGCACCTTGGTTTAACGAGCTTTACGTTTGACAGCAATTAGTGCATCTCCTGAGGCTGTGCCGCGGTGCCCCTCGCCAGTGTTATCTCCGACCAGCAGCAGTGGGGAGGTCCTTCATGGGAAGCCGGAATTGCTGGGATTTTGACCCATGATCTGGGTCAAAATTTCTCCGTGTGTTTTGATTTAGTTCCTTTGATCAGGAAAACGGGGTGTGCTCATGCCGCAAGCGTCTTTCCTGACCTCTGAGACCCAGCGCTCGGACGGGATTGAGCGGTTGAGCAGCCTGGAGGTGTGAAGCAAGGGGAAGAGGAGGAGGTTCGGTGGGGTGAAGGAGGTGATGGCAGGCAGCGGGCAAGGCGGGCTGTGCAGATTTCACGGTGTTACGGACGGTGTGGCAGCACCTACGGCCGTCTCACGCGGTCCTGCTGTTCGTTGCAGTGCCATGGGAACAGTGGTGCTGGATGGTCAGATCTACGTATGTGGCGGGTACGATGGGAACTCATCCCTCAACTCCGTGGAGTCCTATTCTCCAGAAACGAACAAGTAAGAGCTCTTCATACCCTACAGCTTATCCATCTGTTTGTTGCTAGGGTAGTGCCGTGCCATGGCACCGCTGAGCATCCGGGCTGTAAAAGGAACACGGTGAACGATGCGGAAAAGCCTTTATATCTTAACAGCGGAGCAGCATCCCTCCTCGCAGGAGTTTACCTGGATGCAAGCGAACAAAACCATGCTTTAAATAAAATAAGCGGTGAAAGGAGAGTTACTGGAACCCGGTCCTAGAGAATCCGATCGAGTTAAAATAATCCGTGGGCTGTGTGTGTGCCGTGCCCGCAGGACCCTTACTAACCTCTCTCCTCTCCCGGCAAGGTGGACAGTGGTGACCCCCATGAGCTCCAACCGCAGCGCCGCTGGAGTCACCGTCTTCGAGGGCCGGATCTACGTATCGGGAGGGCACGACGGCCTACAGATCTTCAACAGCGTAAGTCTGCGGGGTGCGGGTTCCCGCAAGCCTTGTGCGGAAATTCATCTACTGCAGGTAGCCGGAAGGCCAGGCTGGGGCTGGGAAGGCTCCGTGCCCTTTCCCTGTGCACCCAAAGTGCCGTCAGCGTTTGCACCACCAAATTCTGTCATTTCCAGGGCCCTTCTGCTTGCTCAGGAAGAAATGAGCTAGCCGGGTACCCACTGGGAACTGGACTGGAAGTGCTGCTCTTGTTCCCCAGCACCAAAAGGATTGAGCTAGTGCATTTTGTTGTCTCCCCGCTTCCTTCACTTTTTAAATCATTTTGTTCTGGTATCCCTCTACCTTTGAGCTCTGAAGTATCCCAGATGTCAGGCTTTTAACTCTGCTTTCTGTGCCTGTTCGATGGCTTCCGTTTCCGAAACAGATTACCTTTGAAACAAGCTTCATCGCAGGGGGAGCTGGCGGTACGAGGCCAGCTTTGCCCTCTTCCACCTGCTCTGCGTTTCAGTTTTCTGCCTGTTCTCTAAAGAAAAACCTGACGCGGAACAGAAAAGACGCGTTCGTGCGCTCAGGAGCGAGAACGCGGGGAGCCGTATCCGAGTTGGGTCTGTTACTAATGCACTGCTCTCAGAAATTTGTAATAAAGGGTTTGTTGGGAGCAGCAATAACTTTTTCTGCCTTGCTCAGCAGATCAGGGGCAGGCTGTTGTCTGCAGCCTGAAGTACCCCAGAGCCAAGAACTACAAATCCGCTTGGCTGAGCACATTCCTGAGCGGGACAAGTTTGGAGCAGTGCAGGAGCCCTTGCAGAGAGGGATCCATCTAATGGTCTCACTAGAAACGCGAGGGATACAAAATGGGGGTTGGTTGGGGTTGGGGTTTGTTTTTTTCCCCCCCTGAGGTGCCAGATCGCCCTGCTACAAACGTACAGAGAGGAGATGCCGGCCTTTTCCGAAAGCGGCAGAGGTTGCTGCGCAGAGGAAGGGAAGAAACCCTACCCTTTGCCACGGAGTGCGGGATGTAGGCTTGAACTGTGAGAAACTGGAAAGTTTGAACTGTTACAGCTTAAATCTGCTGCCTGGGGAGAGTGGGGAGTCTCACTTAAGGTTAGGGGACACTTAGGGGATCATTAAGGACAGCTTGGACATGCACCTCTTGGGCCTGACGGAGCTTTGGCTGGTTCTGCCTTGGGGCAGCGGCACGATCTTGTGTGCGTGAGGAAAATTAATGCATTGAAATGGAGACGCAATCCTGCGGCCACTGAACTTTTAATTGAAGGGTGCTCAATCCTTTTGGTGCTGAGGCTCAGATACCTGTTTAAAACACCGCACAGAAGGCGATGAAAGGGGAGAGAGGTAGAGGGAGCAGCTTTAAAGCTGCATTTGCTGCGGTCTCTGCAGCATATCAACTGGGGAGAACGGTCTCTCCCCCCATTCACCGGCTCCAGCTCGCCAGTGAGTTACTGGGCTGAGGTCAGAGGGAGCGGGGTGAAACGCGATGGCTGGTGGGATCCAGGGTGTTAGAAAAGATTAATAACGATACGAAATCCGCACGTATGAAACCAAGAAACAAAACCCACCTTCCCTGACCGGCTTGCGGTTGCGTGTCGAAACAGTCTGTGCGATCCGTGCGGCGCGGTGGGTGCCGAGCGAGGGTCCCCTCACACCCCGGGCTCCTTGTGACCGCAGGTTGAGTACTACAACCATCACACGGCCACCTGGCACCCCGTCGCCAGCATGCTCAACAAACGCTGCCGCCACGGAGCAGCCTCGCTGGGCAGCAAGATGTTCGTCTGCGGAGGTTACGACGGCTCGGGCTTCCTCAGCATCGCCGAAGTTTACAGCTCCATGGCGGATCAGTGGTACCTGATCGTCCCTATGAACACCCGGAGGAGCCGCGTCTCTCTCGTTGCAAACTGTGGCCGTCTCTACGCGGTGGGGGGTTACGACGGACAGTCCAACCTCAGCTCGGTAGAAATGTACGACCCGGAGACAAACCGCTGGACGTTCATGGCCCCGATGGTGTGCCACGAGGGAGGGGTTGGCGTGGGCTGCATACCCCTCCTGACCATCTGAGAAGAAAGCAGGATGGGGGGGGGGGGGGGTTTTTTGGGGGTGGGGGGGGAGCAGCCATCTTTTCAATGACAATCTGGGGAGCGGTTCAACGAGTGTTTTCGTGACGCGATATCCGCAAAGGTGCGTTTCCAGGTGCTCGAGTGTCATTCACAAACAAAAAACTTGACAGAACAATCCCCACCCTTGGCTTTTGGCGCTGAGGCCTCCTGAAAAAGATCAAACGTGTCGGAATACGGCGCGGCTACGCGCTGGTGCGAGCAAGGACCTGCCCGCCTTCCTCCGCCACCCGTTAGCCTTTGCTCGGAGCTGGGGCTAAGCAAATCCTTCCTCTCGCCGTTGGTTTTCCAAATAGCCCTGCGGTCTGCTTTCGGCTGCGCCTTTGGGAAGTGCCGTTGTAGGCTGGGGGAGCGGGGCGGGCTTAATTGCGACATAAAAACGGCCACTTTAAGGACTTTGAAAATACGTCTGCGCCTTCTATCCAGCAGCAAAGTGACCCCGATACCCCGAGGGGTTCGGTCAGTGGCCATGTTCGGGTGTCGCGGTGGCTTGCTTGGCTCTCACTTGGCTTATTGAAACAGGGAAAAAAAAAAACCAAACCCACCGGCGTCAGTTCCCGGACCGCATCCAGGCTCTGCGTTTTAAGGTGCTGCTTACACAAGACATCGCTGGCTTCTTGAAGCAGAGCTGCGCTTTCTTCAGCTCGATGGGGAAAACTTCTCCACAAGAGCCGCACGATGGAGAAACTAGGAAGAGGGAAACTGGTCGGTTAAACCATCGAATCGTTTTAGCAAGCTTTGGAGGAGAAGGATGAAAGTTAAATGACACTAAGCAACGGTCTTGGGATTTCAAAATGGGAAACAGGCCGAGGTGGTAATTGTAAAGATGTCCCTTAAATGAAATACTGATATATTTTCAAAGTCGATGTATAAGAGGCCGCTGGAGCAGAGGGCGCCAGGCTCTTTCAAGAGGGGCAAGGAAAAAGACATGTTGAGTTTGTCAGCTCTGGAAGCCCACCGCTGTGCCGGCGTGGGGAGCCGCCGTCCCTGGGGCGGGGGAGAGGGACGGCTGCCCAAGCGGGGCCGCTTCGGGCAGCGCAGGCAGAGAAATCCCACGCGGGGACGCGGGGTGAGCATCTCTGCAAAGGGCCAGGGGGAAAATCGCGCGGTGGCGGAGCCGGCACAGCCGTGGCACGGGCGAGATCCACGCCTTTTGGTATTTACGGTTTTGCTACGCTGGGAAAGGTCTTTGCGGTGGGTTTTGTGCCAGGAAACTTGCCGCGGCTGAAGGCTGGCAGGGCCGAAGCCGCTGCCTGCCGTGAAGCAGCGGGCAGGCAGCGCGGCGGCTCCCTGCCTGCGAAGTCCTTGCCTGCATCGGCTCTTCAGCACTTCTCTTGCATGAATGCGAACCGCCATCCCTCCGGCGCTCTCTTCCGTGCCCGCGTCCTCCCGTGCCACCCTTCGGCAAAGCCATACCTCTTCGCCGCCGTTGAAGCGGGCAGGCAGGGACGACAGGCAGGGACACAGGCTGCTGCCACCCCTGCCTGCTCGGGCAGGAGGAACTTGACACTAATCCCGGCAGCGGCGGCAGCAAAGGGACTGGGATCTCGCCCCTTGTCCTGCCCGATCCCAGTATTTCAGGGGGCTCGGAGCCTGCCCCTCCTGGCCCCCACCTTCCACCGAGCCGGGGGGAGCTGGACGTTCACCTCAGCCCCCAAATCCTGACACCCCCCCCCCCACTCGTTCATACCTGACTCCCAGCGTCGCTCGGGATTTTAACTTTGGGTGTATATGTGGATGTCTATATATTCAGGTACTATGTATATTTTAGGTATATATAATGAGCATATCTGGCTATAAATGTGATTTGTCAGTATATATCTATTTCCTCTGTGTATATGTATATCAGCTGCTGGGGTCATGGGGGGGGGGGGGGAATTAATTTGGGGTTTCCATGCTGCTAAGACTCTTTTAAAAAGGGTGAAAAAAAAAAAAAAAACCAAAACCCCCCACCCGACAAACGTTGGAACCGAAACGAAGTTGCTTTTCGGGCTGTGAATCGCAGAAAGAAGCGAGCTGGAGCTGCGGCAGCGTCTCTGCAGAAGGCGCAGCCTCCGTCCCCTCGGCGGGAAGGACCCTGCCGTATTTTTCCATCTCTCTGCCCGACTTCCCCTGCCTCGAGCGCCGCTGGGGAGAAGGGGGAGTCGCGTAGCTCGTGCTCCCACGGCCTCGGACCTGCCTCTTCTCTCCCACCCCGTAGCATCTTCTCTTCTCCAGGACACGTCCTTCTGATGGTCACCTTGCGCAGAGGAGGCTTCGAGGAGCGTGGGGCTGCTCGCCCGGCGTCCCGTTGTCCCGTCTTGCGTCCCTTCTCCCTCCCACCATCTCCCAGCCGGGGCTTCGTGTCCGTAAGAACATGAATACTGGAGCAAATACCGCTTGCAAGAGCAGCGGCTCAAAGCCCTGCTAAAGCCGGGGCCATTGATGACCCACAGGCTCCCGAGCTGGTGCTCAGCAGCACGGGGGTCCCAGGGGACCCGGACATCCCCCAGCCGCACTGCTCGAGCTTCCCCGGGTTTTGTTCCTTGGGGATTTGTTTGCTTTTCCTTTGTGGATGAACCAAAGAGAAAGGGGAGCTCCCGGCCCTTCAGCAAGGCTGCGGCACCTCCATACCTTGGCCCCAAACTGCTGGTGCCCGTGAGGGCACAGAAAAAATACTGAATTTTGGGGGGAAACGAGCCGCGGTCACCCAGGGAATATAAACTCCTGGGAGAGCGTGATCCGCTCCGTGCAATCCCCGGTAAATCCTGTGTCCTGGAATTTGAGGAAAACACCAACATTTTACAAAATGCATTAAAAATCCTCAGAATACCGGCGTATTTCTGTGTCCGCGTACCACGCTGCGCTCCCCACCCACCGCCCTCGCAGCGGGGAAGCGCCCGGGGCTTTTGCTGCTCTGCTTCTCCCCCGCTGTGCACCCCAAAAGGGCGCTTGTGCTGCCACTTAACCCTTTTTGTATTAAAACCGAGAGAAATTCATCCCCTGGCCGGCTGGTGTGGCGTCTTTGGGTGAGGTGGGGAGGGTTTCTGGTGTGATCTCCGTCTGGGGACGGGGTGTTTAGACGAGTCTGAGCTCTGAGCAGAGCGAGAGGGATTTAAAAAATATAACCCAAAAACTGGAGAGGGAGAGGGGAGGGGGCTCCTGGTTTTTTTCTCTCCGTAGGAGCTGGCAAGATGCTCTCGCTCCCAGCTCGGGAGGAGCGGGATGTCGAGCGTGGCTGGATGGATCCCGGGGGCATCGGTTGTACCGTCCTGCCGCGAAATCGGGAGCCAACGAAGGGAAGGGGCCGCGGAGGGGAATCGGCCCTGCCGAGCCTCCGGCATCACCGCATCCCCGCCAGGTCCGGGCGAGTGCCCGCCACGGCACCGCGCCAAGGAAAACACCGGCAACCTGATCCCTTCCCCACGGCGGCGGGGGCCCGGTGTTTATCCTGGAAGTGAAGCCGGCCGAGCCGGGGGGCCCCGAGCCGAACCAGCTGCCGATTCCTGAGCCGACAGCCGATTCCCGAGCCGACAGCCGATTCCCTCGTCCTCCCGCTTCTCCCTCGGCCGCATGGCGCTGGTGCTGGGAGCCGTGCTGCTGGCGGCGGGCGCCGCGGTCCCACCGGGGCTGCCGGCTCCCCGCGACCTGGCTCGTTCGGTGCTGGAGACCCACGGGCAGGAGCTGAGGCTGCTCAAGCTGCTGGGAGTCGCCAGGACGGTAGGAGAGGGGTGGGCGATGTGGTGGGTGCAGCTGGGTGCCCCCAGCTCCAGCACCCATCCCGGTGGGGACCCCTTGCCCCGCCAGCGTCGGGAAGCCACCGACGGCTCCATCCTTTTGCTCCTGGCAGACGTTCGACTGGGGCACCCATTTTAGCATCAACTTCACCGCCCGGCAGCCCGCCTGCCCCAAAAACCTCCCCGACCGCCGCAGCACCGGCTGCCGAGCCCGGCCGGGCAGGGTAAGCGTGAGACCGGGTCCCCCCGAAACACGGAGGGGGACAGAAAGGTGTCCCCAGGGTGCTCAGGGTCCCTACGTCCCCCAGGTACAGCGGTGCACGGCCCAGGTCTCCGTCTTCGCCTTCCTGCCCGACGTGCCGCTGTCGATGGTGGAGTGCGGCCAGGAGCCGGTGAGGGCTCCAGGTCCCCCCACCCTCGGAGGGGGCAAGCGGTGGGGACATCATCGTGTGTCCCCCCACACACACTTTGGGGACATTTTTTGGCTGCAGGGTGAAGCCCACCCTTATTTTTCTCCCCAGCAGCCCGGCGGCAGCACCCAGCCCCGCTCCCCCGGCACCCCGCGAGCCTTCGGCGCCAGCCCGGGTCACCCATCATCATCGTCATCATCCTCGTGGCCACCCCCGTGTCCTCGGCCCCCCGCCGGCGTGTCCCTCCTGGGGACATCCCGTGGCCCCCCTGTCCCCTGAGGGGCTGGAATAAAGATGTTTCGGGGTCGTACGTGTGCGTGTGTGGGGGTGACACAGGTTGGGGGCGGGGGAGGGGGGGGCACCCCCCCGGCGTTGGGCAACAGGGATGGGGCAAGCCCGGGGTTGCGCAAGCCCGGGGGGCACCAACCCGACACGGGCAACGCTCCCAGTGTCACCCCGGTCCCTGCGGGTCCCTGCGCCGCCCCGTTCCCCCCTGCGCCCCTCTGGGGAGCGGGGACGGTCCCCGAGGGCTCCCGGTCCCACAAAACTGCCCCCCCCCACCCCGCTCCGTGCCCACCCAAGGGCTCCCAGGGCTGGGGACACCCCGGGGAGCGGGGCCGTGTCCCCGAGGGGGACCAGGCGTGCCACCGGCTGCCTGCGGGACACGCTCAGGACCCCCCCCCGTGTGTGTCGTGTCGTGTGTGTCCCCCCCCGAAAAAAAACTGCCACTCTGTGGGCTGGGGCCAGGTGTTTCCGGAGGGGGGGAGCCGAGCCCCGGGGCGGGTTCCCCAACCTCCCGGGGATGGGGGGGGATAAAAGGGGACACGGGGGGTGGCCGTGGGGACAAGGATGCCGAGCTCCTGGGCGCTGGTGCTGGCGGTGCTGGGGGGGGCCTGCGCCCTCCCCGCCCCGGTCCCCTTCACCTACACCCAGGCGCTGGCTCAGGCCGTCGACTCCTTCAACCAGCGCCCCGAGCTGCAGAACGTCTTCAGGCTGCTCAGCGCCAACCCCGAGCCCGGCCCGGTGAGTGCCACCCCGCTCATGACCCCCCACTGGTGACACCCCCCCACACACTCGCGATACCCCCACTCGTGATACCCCCACTCATGATACCCGACTCGAGCTGCTCAGCGCCAACCCCTGAGCCCACCCCGGTGAGTGTCACCCCACTCACGACTCCCACTCGTGATCCCCCACTCACTCGTGAACCCCACCCACTCATGATCCCCACTCATGATCCTCCCACTCTTGACCCCCACTCACTCGTGACACCCCACCCGTGACACACACCCCCCCCCCCCCGCCCCACTCAGGCTGCTCAGTGCCAACCCCAAGCCCGCCCCGGTGAGTGCCACCCCACTCGTGAGCTCCCACTTGTGACAGCCCCCCCCACTCAAGACCCCCCCACTCACGACCCCCACTCCTGACCCCCCCCCCCACTCGTGACCCCCCCCCCACTCGTGTCCCTGCAGGGCGTCGACCTGAGCACGCTGCAGGGACTCAACTTCAGCATGATGGAGACGGAGTGCACCCCGCGCAGCCAGGTGAACCCCGACGACTGCGACTTCAAGGAGAACGGGGTGAGGATGAGGATGAGGATGAGGATGAGGATGGGGGGGGGGGGCGGGACGACACACCGGGGGGGGTCCTGGGTGTCCTCACCCAGGGTCCCCAGGGTGACACTGGGTGTCCCCCCCACCACCCCCAGGTCATCAAGGAGTGCTCGGGGCTGGTGCAGTTCCCGCAGGGCTCCCCCGAGATCGACCTGCGCTGCACCGACGCCTCCTCCAACGTGAGTGGGGGGGGGGGAGAACCCGGGGGGCAGCACCCACCCCTGCCACCCGCTGACCGGGGATGGGGGCACCCATGGGTGGGGGGGAGGGGTTGGGTGTCGGTGTCCTTCCTCCTGCTCCATGTCTCGGGGTCCGCTGCCCTCAAAAGGGACACCCCGATGTCTCAGTCCTGCCACGATGTCTCCAGCCCGCGGGTGATGGAGGGTGGGATGGTGGGGGGGTCCTGGGGCACCCACAGGGTGCTGGGTGTGGGGTCCTGGGTGCCAGGGTGCAGGGTCCTGCGAGGGTCCCGGGAGCAGGGACCCAGGTGTGGGGTCCTAGATGTGGTTCCTGGGTGCGGGGTGCTGGCTGCAGGGTCCCGGGGCGGGTCCCCGGTGCAGGCTCCTGGGTGCAGGGACCTGGGTGCAGGGCGCTGGGTGTGGGTTCCTGGGTGCGGGGTGCTGGGTGTGGGGTCCTGGGTGCAGGGACCTGGGTGCAGGGTGCTGGGTCCTAGATGCAGGGTGCTGGGTGTGGGGTCCCCGGTGTGGGCTCCTGGGTGTGGGGTCCTGGGTGCAGGGACCTGGGTGCAGGGGGGGGCCTGGGTGCAGGGACCTGGGTGCAGGGTGCTGGGTCCTAGACGCAGGGTGCTGGGTGTGGGGTCCCAGGTGTTGGGTCCTGGGTGTGGGGTCCCGGGTGCAGGGTGCCAGGTGCAGGGTCCTGAGTGGGGTCCTGCGTGTCAGGGTCCTGAGTGGGGTCCTGCGGGTGAGGTCCCTGACACAAGCTCCTGGGTGAGGGCTCCTGGGTGTGGGGTGCCAGCTGTGGGGTCCCCCAAGAGTCCTGGGCGTGGGATCCCAAGTGTGGGGTTCCGAGAAGTCCCCCCCCCACCCCACCCCACCCCGGTGACCCCGTTGTCCCTCCGGCAGCCGGTTCTCGTCCAGCGGGGCCGGTTCGGGCGCTTCCTGAGCAGGATCCGGCGCCTTCGGCCCAGGATCAGGGTCAGCATCTACGCCGGGGGCTCCATCCGCCTGGGCTGAACGAATAAAGGGGCCGGCGGTGGCCGGTGTGTGTGAGCCGGGCTCCTCGCTGCCTCCCGGGACACGGGGCGGGGGGAAACTGAGGCACACGGGGAGGGGGCGCGGGCAGGAGCCGGGTGGGCTCCTCTCCCCCACATCATTTGCCATCCCCATGCGCAGCCCCACATCCCGGTGTGTGTCCCCCCCACACACACACCAAAACGCCCTCACGTTGGGGATCAAGGGCTTGGACCCGAGGGGACGTGGGGTTGGCATCGGGGACAAGGCCCAGCTTCGTGCTGGGGAGCCCCCAGGGGATCCCCCCCCCCCCAAAAGAAGCCATTCACATCCCACCCCCCCCATCATCCCCACGGTGTCATCGGCCCCACGGCATTTTGTCCCCCCAAACCAGTGGCGTTGGCAGAAGGGTGGTATGGGCAGGGGGGCACCGGAGCTGTGTGCCCCCCAGGGAGCTGCAAGAGAAGGGACCGGGGGGGTTCAGCTCCCCAGGGACCCCCATGGCGCACCCCTACCCGGGGGGGTCCCCAGGCTGCACCAGTGAATCGGCACCGACCCCAAACGTGCCACCAGGGCCGTCTCCAGTGGTTTGGGATGGGGACGTTGGGATACGGGGACAGGGTGCACGGGGACCCCCACACCCTGAGAGTGGCCAGCCCAGGGTCGTGGCTGCAGCCCCGGCTCCGGTGGCCCCGTGGGACCCCAGGGATGTCCCCTCCCGTCCCCTCCGCCCCTACAATGGGCCAACGGTCCCATGGACTTGTGCCCCACACACACCCCCCCCCCAGGCTGGCACAGGCTCCCGGGGAACCCTCTGGTCCCCAAGGTGTCTCGGGGCGCAGTGGGGGACCCAGTCCCAGGGGCGTGAGTCCCCGCACGAGGCCGGTGCCAGGATGAGGCCCCGAGAAGCCGGCGGTGCCCAAGCCAGCGGGCTGACCCCGCTCTCCCCACGCCAGGATCCTCCTCCATCAGCATCTCCCCCATCCCATCTCCCATGTCCCCAGTCCCCGGCGGGTGACGGCAGCAGGAAAAGGCACAGCCGGGTCGGGAAGCTGCTTTATTAGGGGAGAGGGGTGTGGAGGGGGGGGGGTCCCCTGAGATGGCAGCCCCTCGAGGGGGTCTCATTTCCTTATGATGACCTTGAAGATGTTGATGCCGGCGGCCACCATCTTGATGGCCAGCGTCAGCAGCGGCCAGAAGCGCTTGACCCGGATGAGCTGTGGGGAGAGGAGGCGTCACAGGGTGGGGGGGACCATGGGGACCCCCGACTCCCCCCTTCACGCCGTGGGGTTGCACCCCATGGTGTGTGTGTGTGTGTGTGTCCCCACCCGGGACCCCCCAACTCACATCCACGGTGGAATCCACGCAGGTGACGTCGAGCACGGGGTGGCTGCCACGCTGGGCCACGGGCGCGGAGCAGACCTTGATGAGCTGCGGAAAGCGGGGGGCTGAGCGTGGGGACAGGCGGGTGGGACCGTCCCCAAGTTGGGGACCCCACGGGAGGCGTGTGACCCCCCCCCTGCACCCCCCCCCCCCAACCACGAGCCCCCCCTCGGCTCTCACCCCGTCCTCCTTGAACTCACAGGCGTCGGGGCGGGCGCCCGAGCGCGCCGGGCATCGCGTCTCCATGATGGTGAAGTTGAGGTGCTGCAGGGAGCTGAGCTGGATGTCCTGCGGGATGGGGACGGGGACAGGGTGGTGGCACCCATCAGGGAAAGATGCCACCCATCACTGGGTGCCTGGACCCAACGTGGGGAGAGCATCCCTCTGCATCCCACCCCAGACCCCAACCCCCCCCCCATAGGTTCTGGCATCCCCCCCCCCCCCGCCAGTGTCCCCATGGGGACAGTGGGGGGCCCGGCAGTGTCCCCAGGCGGTGGCACTCACCGGGCCGGGCTCGGGGTTGGCGCTGAGCAGCCTGAAGACGTTCTGCAGCTCGGGGCGCTGGTTGAAGGAGTCAACGGCCTGAGCCAGCGCCTGGGTGTAGGTGAAGGGGACCGGGGTGGGGAGGGCGCAGGCCCCCCCAGCACCGCCAGCACCAGCGCCCAGGAGCTCAGCATCCTTGTCCCCACGGCCACCCCCCGTGTCCCCTTTTATCCCCCCCCATCCCCGGGAGGTTGGGGAACCCGCCCCGGGGCTCGGCTCCCCCCCTCCGGAAACGCCTGGCCCCAGCCCACAGAGTGGCAGGATTTTTTTGGGGGACACACATGACATGACACACACGGGGTGGGGGGTCCTGAGCGTGTCCCGCAGGCAGCCGGTGGCACGCCTGGTCCCCCTCGGGGACACGGCCCCGCTCCCCGGGGTGTCCCCAGCCCTGGGAGCCCCTTGGGTGGGCACGGGGTGGGGGGGGGGGGGGCAGTTTTGTGGGACCGGGAGCCCTCGGGGACCGTCCCCGCTCCCCAGAGGGGCGCAGGGGGGAACGGGGCGGCGCAGGGACCCGCAGGGACCGGGGTGACACTGGGAGCGTTGCAGGGACGTTTATTGCAAGCAGAGCGGCCGGGTGGGGGGCACAGGGTGGGGACACATGGCGTCACGCGTTCAGGGTTTGGGTTTTTTGAGGTTGAGCTTGTCGCGGATCCAGATCTTGCTGCACTGGAAGAAGCCGCTGAAACGCTCCTTGATCCTGGCAAAAAAGTCCGTGAGCCTGGGTTTCCGCGTACGGCCGAGCTGGGAGGAGAAGGAGCGGCGTCAAAGCTCAGGGAGATGGGGGGGTGGGTCTGGGTGACCCCCCCCCCTCGCTGGGGACGTGCCCCATGGCAGCCGAGAAGGGGAGCAGGTGGCGAAGCCAGGGGACATGGTGGGGACGGTGCCATTTTGGGCACCTTCTTACCACGGTGGGCACCTTCTCACAGGAGAGCTCGACCATGGGCTGCTGCTGCTCGAGGAAGACGTAGCCCCGGCACCAACTGACCGCCTGCGGGGAAGCAGAGGGGGACACGAGGAAGATGAGGCCGAGAGAAGCCCAAACCCCCTCCCCGTGCCTCAGTTTCCCCATCGGCTGCTCCCCGGTTCCCCGTTGGGGACGGCAGCGGGTGGCCCCACGGGACGAAGCCTCACCCTGAGCCAGAGGCTCTTGCAGGCGGCGGTGGCCATCCCCGGAGTTCGGCACGAGGTCTCCTCGACGGTGAAGCTCAGCTCCTGCCGGTGCTGCAGGTCCCCAGGCTGGGAGAGGGGACAGGACCCATTAGGGACCCACAGCACCGCTGTCCCCAACGCCCAGCCCCAAACAGGCCAGATTTAGCCCTGAGAAGGGCCGGATCCTGCACCGCCCGGGCCCAGTGCATCCCCCGGGATGGAGGAGCTCAGCACTCACCCAGCCGGGCCGGGGCTGGGCCTCCCGGAGCCGCAGGACATAAGGACTGACGGCCCTCATGTTGAGCAGCTCCACGGCGGCCGAGACGGCGTCCCCGTAGCTCACGGTCCAGAGCTCCGGCGGGGACGGCGGGATGGATTCAGCCAACCCCACCGTGGATCCGTCCGGCCCCGGCGTGGTGGCTTTGGCCAGCGCCAGCAGCAGCAGCAGCGGCACAGCTCGGCACAGCCTCATCCTGCCTCCTGCCAGCCGCCGTGCCGGGGAGCCTTTTTATGGGAGCTGCCCTGGATGCGCCGGCACCGTCGCCATGGGCGTTCCCACGGGTTGACGCTTCCCACCCTGTGCCGCCGGGAAATTCCCGGTGGGCCGAATCCGGCCAGGAGCCAAGTCCGTCCCCCTTTGGTCCCCAGGCCACCGGAGCAAGTGTCCCAGCTCTGGGGAGGGGTGTTGCTGGCCACCTCAGGGGCTCAGCAGAAGAGAGGCCACAAGAGTTTGGGGTCCCCCCGCCACGGGGGTCCCCATGGGAGGGGACTGCGTGCCCGGAGACGGGGACAGCAAGGACAGCAGTGATATCGAGTCACAACGTGGCCATGGAGGGTGCTGGCCCCAGGAACCCCGAGCCACCACACCGGGGCAAGGTGAACCCCAAGGTGACCACCAAAGAGCCAAGCTGGGTTTGACGGGGACATAGGGTGACACCACATTGGGTTTCTCAACCCCGTTCTCCCACGGGGCTGGATGAAGAAGCCACCCTGCCGCATGGCCGGGGCTTTCCAGCCCCCCCCGGGGGTGTTTTATGGCTGGGCGGAGCAGTGAAGACATCTGTCCCTCACGGCAAACAAGGTGGGTTTGACCAAACACCAGCCCCGGGAGCGGTCGCCCTCTCCGAGGCCAAGCAGGAACCTCCAGGAGAACGTCAAGGAACCCTGCCCAGAAGATGACCCTCTGTTCAACCCCCGTCTGCACCGCCATGCGCAGGGAGGAGAAGCCCAAAGCCGCCCAACAGGTTCAGAGCTCCTGGCTGGTGGAGGCCATTGACTACGTTCTCCCAGCAGCTTGTAAATCAAGCGGGGACAAGCGCGCCCGGGTCAGAGCTGGTGGGTGGCATCTGGGAAGTCCCCAGGGATGGATGCTGTCAATCACAGACCCGTAGGAGAGCCCGGGTTGGCCCCAGAAAGATCCAGGTGCAACCAGGTCCAACCTTCCGTGGAAAAGGGACCCTAGCTGGGATTATCTTGCACCCCATCCAGGCTCATCTTGAGAACCTCCAGCGACAGGGTCTCCACCACATCCCCAGGGAGGTGCTTCCAGGGAACGACCAGTCTCACTGTACAACCTAAGCTGAGATGAAACCTCTCCCAGTACTCATTGCCCCTTGTCTTCTCCACGTGACTCCCTGAAAGCCTCCACCCTTTGAGTACTGGACTACTGTGATGAGGTCCCCCTCGAGCCTTCTCCTCTCCAGGGAGAAGAGACCCAACTCCTTCAGTCTCTCCTCCTACAGCAGGTTCTCCAGCCCTTTGACCATCGTCCCAGCCTTCCTTGGGACCTTCTCCCATCTGTCTGCGTCCTTCTTGACTTGTGGGGACCAGAACTGGACACGCCACTCCAGGGGTGGCCTGGAGAATGGCTTCCTGAGCCAGGCGACCGAGGAGCCAACGAGGAGAGGTGCTCCAGCGGACCTCCCGCTTACAAACAAGGACGAGCTGGTTGGAAAGGAGAAGGTCGGGGGCAGCCTTGGCTGTGGTGACAATGAGGTGGTGAAGCTCAAGATCTTGAGAGGGGGGGAGCTGGGCAGAAAGCAGGATCACCACCCTGGACACTTCCAGGGAGCAGAATTTGGCCTTTTCAGGAACCCGCCTGGAAGAATCCCATGGGATACAGCCCTGGAGAAAAGAGGGGTCCAGGAGAGCTGGTTGATTTCTAAGGATCATCTTCTCCGAGCCAAACAACGGGCCATCCTGACAGGCAGGAGACGAAGAGAGGTGGCCAAAGGTCTGGACGGATGAGCAAGGAGCTCCTGACTGAGCTCAAGGACAAGAGGGACGTGTATAAGAGGTGGAAGCAGGGACGGGTGACGCGGGAGGAAGATGCAGACGCTGCCCAAGGTGCACAGTTGGGTTTAAACAAGCCAAAGCCCACCAGGGGTTGGACCCAACAAGAAGAAGGTTGGGAACCATCAGCATGGACTGAAAACGGCCTCAAAGGCCAGGCCCGGAGGGTGGTGATCAGCAGCACAAGGTCTAGATGGAGGCTGGTCACTGGTGGCGTTCCCAGAGGTCCATACTGCGTCCAGTCTTGTTTCACATCTTCATTAATGATTGGGACGATGGGGCAGGGTGGACCCTCAGCAGGTTTGCAGCTGACACCCAACTGGGAGGAGTGGTTGATGCATCAGAAGGTCGTGCTGCCGTCCAGAGGAACCGCAACAGGCTGGAGAGACGGGTCAGCAGGAACCTCATGGTGTTCAACAAGGGGAAGTGCCATGTCCTGCGCCGGGGAGGAACAACACCAGGCACCGGGACGTGCTGGGGGCCACCCAGCAGCTCGTCAAGAGGCGGCCTCGGGAGTCTTGGTGGACACCAAGGCGACCGTGAGCCAACACAGGAACCGGTTGCTCAGAGGGGTTGCGGGGTCTCTGGTCTTGGAGGTACCCAAAACTCAACTGGAGGCGGCCCTGGGCAACCTGCTGTGGCTGAGCTGGCTCTCAGCAGGGCCCCTGCCAGCCCTCGCACGCTTCTTCAACTTGAGACAAGCTTTTGAGGAAGACAAATTCCTTCCAAATGCTTCAATCCCTTCCAAATTCTTCAATTCCTTCCAAATCCCTTCCAAATTCTTCAGTTCCTTCCAAATCCCTTCCAAATCCTCAAATTCCTTCCAAATCCCTTCCAAATTCTTCAATTCCTTCCAAATCCCTTCCAAATTCTTCGATTATGCAGAAAATCGGATTCAGGTTGGACACTCAGTGCCGGCGGTCCTTGCCAGGACTCCTGCCCCTCTGCAGCACAATGCCGAGGTGAGCGAAGCCGTCTGCCTTTTATCGGAGCCAAAATCCTTCCAGCTCTCAGAAGGGAACATCTGGCCGAGCAGCACCCGCGTCCCGTAGGGAGACAGCGCCCAATGCAAGACTCTGGGTCCCACGGGAGGGTGCACCAGGCCTCCAGAGGAAATTTTTCGCTCCATTTTTCCCTGCAGCTCACACTCACAATTTAACAGCGACCAAAAAACAGCATCAAGACCTCCAAGTATTATTTTTAAGCATCCTGTGTAAACCCCAAGCAGGCTCGCCCCTTTCAAAATAGACATGAAATCCTGCAAGGCCATTTTGGGAACAAAAAGGGAAAATTTATTGAGTTTTAGTCGGGCAACCCCATGCTCATGCAGCTACAGCTGCGCTTCGCAAGCCAACTCCCCACCACCGAGTGGCAGGCGGAGGTAAACAACATCCCCAAAACCAAACATAAAGGTCCTGAGCCGTGAGAAAAACCCCGCTCATAAATCAGAGTCTCTCGCTTTATTTGACCACCGCAAGATTGAGCCGCCCCTCCTCATTCCTGGCAACCCACACATTTATTTGTCTTTTATTCGTTCCCACAGCCGGGGCCCTGATCTGTTTGGACACTCCGATACAGCAGGAAAGAAAACACAGGGGTCAGGCGAGGCAAAACCTCGCTAACCTTACCGGTGAAACCCTCAGCAGGTAAAGTGAGGGCATGGCTCATCCATCAGCCCTGGAGAGGGCCGGGAAGGGAAAATCCTCCCCCCAAGAAGGCAGGCCGCCCGCGGGGAGGCTTTAAGGGGGCTGGGGAGGGGGAGCTGAGGAAGGAGGGATGGCAGCGGGACAGCACGGGGGCTCAGCCCCGCAGGACCCCGCAGAGCGGCAGCCCCGACAGCACCTCCCGCTCGCTGCCCCACAGCGGCCCGGCCTCACCTTCCCCCCCGCCCCCATACTCCCACAGCGGGGTCGGCCCCGCTGCCCCACAAAATGGCGGCCTGACAGGCGAGGCCGGGCCTAGCCTGACCCGCGGCCTCGGGCAGGGCCGCCCACCGCGCTCCAGGCCCGGCCGGGCCGCAGTGGCGGCGGCAGGGCCGCGGTTGGAACATGGCGGCTGATGGCGGCCGCGCTCCCCTCACCGCCCAGCTCGGCCCCCCCCGCCGTCGACCCCGCACCGGAAGTATCGCGCCTTTCGCGCCGGCGCCTAAAGCCAATAGGCGCTCGCCGCAGCGCGATGACGCACCCGGGCTGCGTCGGCGCGCTGCCAATAGAGAACCTCCGCGGTGCGATGACGCTTGTCGGGCTGCGCCGGCGCGCATGCGCGCCGCGGCGCCTGTCTGCCGGCCCGGCGTGCGGCTGGGGCGGGCGAGGTCAGGCCCGGCGGCGGCGGCGGGAGCGGAGGCCTCGGCCCGGGGGGCGGAGGGCCGGGCCCGGGGGGCTCTGAGGGGAATCGGCCGGGCCCGGGGGAGATGGGGGGGGGGGGGGGGGGGGGCTCCGAGGGGAAATAGGCCGGGGAAGGGTGGGCCGGGCCCGGGAGAGGGGGTGTGAGGGGAAATAGCCCCGGGAGGGGTGGGCCAGGCCCAGGGGCTCTGAGAGACGAAGGAGGGAGCCCAGGGAGGATGGTGTGGAGAAACTGGGATCAGGTGGGGAAATGGGGCTGTGTCCCTGGAGGTCTGGGCGAGCTTCAGGCGAGGCTGGTGAGGAGCTGGGTGTGCTCCTGACCCGCTGCCAGCCGCTCCGGAGCGGCTGCATGCTGCCTCGGAAAGCCGTGCCGGAGTTCGGCAGCCCCTAAGGGGGTCTGAGGACGGGTTAAGCCCCAGCAGGGAAGCGCGTAGCCTCTTCCACAGCGGTGTTTTGCCCATCGATCGTCAGAAAGCTTTTATTGCCTCTTCACATCCGATATTGCTGGTTGAAACGGTCCTTTCCTCACAAGCATTGCCAGAAGCTGGCTGCCTCCTCCTTTTTATCTCTGAAATTCTCCCGCTCCTAAAGGGTTTCTTCTCCTTTCGTAGTGTTCCTGAAATGCGGCGCTGACCTCCAGCCGGTTACCACCCCCGGCCTTCCCCCCCCCAACGCCTTCCACCATGGCAGCCCGCTTGGTGCGACGCTGCTGCTGGCGGCACTTCGGTGCCTTCGTCTCTACTCCCTCGGCAGTCCTGACCTCTCTGCTGGTGCCAGCTGGGAAGGTGGCGATGGCGAGAGCTCTGCCTCAAGCGCCTTTCGCTTCATTTCATACTTCGAGCCCTAACAGCTGGGCAGATGGATTCTCAGTCCAAGAGCAAGTGGAGGACAGTGGAAATCCAGAGCACAAAGTGATCAGGGAACTGATTGAAACGGCCGCGAGTCCTCAGGAACTCTTCCAGTTGAGCGAACACCATGCCCTTAATAGCAACCAAGCCTCGCTAATAATTACTCAACTTTCCCGGCTCGCAGCGGAAAAAAAACTGGAAACGGAGAGCATTCTGCAAGATCAACGTTTCCAACAGCTCATCAGCATCATGGATTCCCAGGTAAGTTCCCTCCTTGCCGCAGAAGAGTTTTGGGGAAAGGATGTGAAGTGGAAAGCGGCCGGTGCTCCTGGGATTGAACCGGCGTGGCCGGCTGGAGCTGGCTACTTGTTCAGGATTTTACTTTGCCTTTCCAAGTAAAAAATGAAGTTGAGGGGATCAGGAGGTGAAATTATCAGCTCTAGGCAGGGTGCCTGATTATTTCTATCTAAAAGCGCTGTTTTTTGGACCAGAGACAAAATGTAGTGGAGAGATCATCCTCGTTAAACGCTGCCCTGCTCCTGTCCCCATGAATTTTCAGTTTTCGCAGTAAGATAAAGCTGCACCTTTGCTAGTTAGTGGCAAAGGCGCGTCAGAGTCACGCAGCCGGACAGCGGAGAAGCCACTGGTTAAGATGGGGCATCTGAAGGGAACCAGTGCACCATGCTCGGCATGTCGTACGGTCAAACTTTGGCAGCCCCATCAAATTCAGCGTCGTCCGCTGCGGTTGCTGCTGGCCCAGCCGGCAGCTACGGAAATATCTGCAGCTTCTGGGCCCCACGTCGTGGGATCACGGGGTTGGTTTGGGTTGGAAGAGACCTGTGAAGATCATCTAGTCCAGCCCGCCAGCCACGGGCAGGGACACCTTCCACCAGACCAGGTTACTCCAAGCCCCGTCCGACCTGGCTTTGAACACTTCCAGGGAGGGGGCAGCCAGAACTTCTCTGGGCAACCTGTGCCAGTGCCTCACCACCCTCACAGTGAAGAATTTCTTCCTTATGTCCAATCTAAACCTACCCTCTTTCAGTTTAAAACCGTTACCCCATGTCCTATCATTACAGACCCTGGTAAAAAGTTTGTCCCCATCTTTCTTATAAGCCCCCTTTATACATTGAAAGGCCACAAGGAGGTCTCCCCGGAGCCTTCTCTTCTCCAGAGAGCGGAGCAGAGGGGCAGAATCCCCTCCCTCGACCTGCTGGCCACGCTGCTGGTGATGCAGCCCAGGATAGGCTTGGCTTTCTGGGCTGCGAGCGCACATTGCTTGCTCATATTCAGCTTTTCATCCACTAATACCCCCAAGTCCTTCTCCACCAGGCTGTTCTCAATCCCTTCATCCCCCAGCCTGTTGCCCCGACCTGTGAACTTGCCTTGATGAACTTGATGAGGTTCCTGGCAGGGCTCTGGGGGTACAAGCGTTCTGCAGACGCTTCATATTTCTCCTGATCCATAATCTCTGCTCCCTAAAACCTGTCTAAGGATAGCAGAGAGGTGGGATTTGTCCTCAGGTTGCCCCGTTAGCTCCGTTAAGCTGAAACGCTTCCATGCCGCTGTATTTGGAGTGAAATTACTGCGCCTGCTGATCTGCGTGGTCCTGTGTCGCTGTCACCACAGATCAAAGGGATGCCCGTGTCCCTGGGGACCCCTCAGCGGGGAAGGGATGCCCCAGAGCTGGCAAAGCCAAGCTGACGTGCTGGATGGGCGCTATGAGAAGCGAGGCAGCGTGGTCTAAGTGTAGGAAACTGCCAAGAGGGACGCAGCTAGGGATTTTTAGATCTAAAGCAAGCAAACTCGCTGCAAACACGATTATCCTGCTCCAACGAGCTGTTATTGCAGCCGCAGTCGTAGATAACTGAATGTAAGAGGTCGTTGTGTAGATGCAAAGACGCTCTGATGCAAAGAAGCTAAAATTAATCGGCTTGCAATGTCCTTGTGTCAATGAGCCAGAGATTTTGAACGGTCGATGAGGCGAGGGCCAGGACAGCATTGAGGGAAAGGGCTCTTAACAGACTCTGAGGTGAGTTTTGTACGCGTGAATGGGTGAAAAAGGCGAGGGATCAGCCAGGGGAGCAATCTGGTTCTCCTCATGAATAACCCGGGGCAAACTGGGAGCTCTGCTCGCTTTCCCGGCTCCATCCTGCTCTGTGATTTTTCAGATTTTAGCAGAGCACCCTGGCAGCGTTCAGGTCGTTCTTGTGCCTGAGGTGCTGAACCGTTTCTGAGCAGCACTTCAGGAATTTGCCGTGCCAGTGGAAGTGCTGGAATTTGGACAGGCCAGAGAGTTAAAGCCTTTGTTTGCCCAAACCCGCGTGGTCCCTCCTGCCTGAAATTCAACATCTGATGGCACTGCCTCACTTGCCTCCTGCACGATCACTCGGAGAAGCGACTCCTTGTTTCTGAAATCATTTTGTAACGTTGGGATGTTCCGTCAGGCAGGCGCTGCGCTCTGTACCGGAGCGGCTGGTGCAGTGATGCTTTCTGAAGGGCCCGTCAGAACCGACGTTGTGCTAAGGATCGGGTTTGTTTTTATACAAATCAGGAGAGCTTTCAGACTGGAACTGCCTTTTAGTGCTGCACGGCAGCAGCAGAGCACAGCTGGGGAAGCTTGGGCTGGGAATAAAGAGGTGCCTGGCGTTCACTGACGGACGCCAAAGGAGACGAAAGCTGGCAGACCGATTGCTGGTGGAAAACCACGAGCTCTGCCTTGCATCGGGGCTGCCAGTGGGAAAGCAGCTGGCGGTGGCCAGGCAGAGAAGTTCAGTGGGCAGAGTGTGGGACTGGGCAAGTCCTAGTGCTCCCAGGAGCCGGTGGGATTCATGCCCAGGCTCCTTTCAGAGACGCTGGAGAGAAGTCGGAGCTTTTAGCATAAGTTTGGTCTGACCTGAGGTGCTGAGGCAAGTTGGAGTCCCGTGGCATTCCCCCTGAGACCCTCAAGTTTCTGCCCCTGAATTATCAGTCTTTCCCACTGCTTTTCGTTTTACCAGCCCCCCGTGTCATAACCCAGCCGCACCACAGAGAAGCGTAAGTGCCTCCGGAGGAGGGTAGAGTCTACTTAAATATTTCACCCAGCCGATAGCAAATCTACGTAGCGTCCTCCTCTGAGGCAGAGAGAGTTCACCGCCTATATGGCAGCTCTATAAGCGATGCGCGGTTACCTCCCGAGGCTCAGCCGTGCCACTGGGATCAGTGCGTGGCTTCGGCTTGTGGTACAGGCGTTGAGGTTCCTCTTCCTCACCTGGGCGCTGGGTCGCTCCAGTCTGTATCTGACTGTGCAGGCTACGCCTGCGAGGAGGAGCAGGGGTCTCGTGTCGTGGTGGGGGACAGCTGGATGTCCTCGGACGAAGGAGGAGTCTCTTGCCTTCCCTTCAACGCTGCGCAGCCCTTTCTGTAGCGAGCGAGCGAGCATTGCCTGGTGTTTGGTGTGACTGGCAAGTGAACATTCTCGTGCTCTCTCTGATCAACACCTTTCCCTTCTTCCTTTTTGCTGCCAGATTTCTCAAGTGTGGAATAACACCTTGGTGAACCTCCTGAAGAGCCTCTACTCCCTGGGGTTGGACGGCAACAGGAGGGAGATGCAGTCGGTGGAGCAGGAGGTGCTGTGGCGGCTGCGGCGCCTGACCTTCAGGCAGCTCGCCTCCCTGGCAGACTTCTTGGCAGTCAAGCAGGGAAAGGAGAGCAAGCTGCTGAACGAAGTCATCAAGAAGCTGGAGCTACGTTGGACAGAGCTCGAGGGCACCCGAACCGTGGTGATGCTGATGAGCAAGGTCGGGTACGTCTCCCCGGCTCTGATGGACCGGCTGGAGGACAAGGTACGGGCTTGGGCTCTCCCTTCAGCCTCCGTTCCCTTCGGACGGGCCACCTCCCGCAGGTGACGGCAGCGGAAGGGAGAGCCCTGTCCCCTTCAGCCCTCTGTGGGAACACTAATTCCACACAGGCTGTGCTCGTTGCTGCTCTGGAGTACTTTGGTGCGTGCTTAGGGGTTGCTGTTTAAGCAGCTTCCCGTGCACGGGTGCTTCTAAGAGGGGTTTCCGTCTGAGGAGCCATGTACATGGAGGAGCTTGCACTCGCTGGCCCCTTCCCAGTCCATACTGGTGTGAGTGGGTGATTCACACTGGTCTGCACTGCTGGAAGGTGGGCTGAGCTGATGCGTTTTACTTTGCGGCTGCAGCAGGTTAGCAGAGAACACGCTCGAATTTCCTTAGCTCAGCTGGCAAGCTGGTAACTTACAGAGCCAGCATAACACAGCTTCCCAAAACATCGTCCTTTGCTTCTCTGTACAAGCCAGGCTGCGAGGGGAGCTGGAACAAGGAGTCTCCGTACTGTCCTCGCCTTCTGGCTGCCTCTGGGCACCCGTCGTCTTCACAGGGGACAGGTCTGTCCCCTCCGGTGCTCAGTGGGCCTCTGTTTCTGTCGCTCGCAGGAACAGGGAAATGTCCTTCAGGTTGGAACCGCTGCAGGAGCCCTGACTGCAGCTGCGTCAAATTCCTCGTCCAGCCCGTGCTGGGGACTGGCCACACAGCTCCCACAGCAATAGCTGGAGCTCATGAGCCCCACTGTCCCTCTTCCTCAACCCTGAGGATAAATAAATGCTACAGACGCCGGCGTGTGACGAGGCAGAATGCTGTAGCTGGATCTGACAGGGTTGTCAGCTTGTGCAGAGCCTGAACTAACGATGTTGGGTTAGCGTCCTGCAAATGAAATGGAAATTAGAGTGGAAAGCGGGGCGCTGATCCAGCAGCGGGTGCCTTTAGTCTGTCGGTGTTTGCCCGACGGCGTGTTAGGGTGCCTGGGCACAGGACGGAGTGGACGCTGAGGTCCTGCCGGCTGCGGGAGGCAGAACCAGCAACGGGGAGATCCTGGCTGAGCTCTGCTGGGAGGATGAGGGTCTGCTTCCCCTCGCCCTCCTTCCGCCTGAGCCGTTACGCTCGCTCCCAGCCGCTTAGCCTCGCTGTGTGCTAAACCCTCACCGGTTCCGGTCCCCGTCACCCTTGGAGGGGCTCAGCCGGTAGCGATGGCGCATCCCGCTCTGTATAAAGGCTGTATTTGCACCTCGCTTTGTGCTTTCCCTTTACGTTCTTGCTCAAAACATTTCTTGGCAGGCTCTGGAGCTTGCTGAACAGTTCAGCCCCGATGACATCCGGAAAATAATGCTGGCTCTAGCGTACCAGAACCGGCGCTGCGTGCCTCTGCTCCGAGCCTTGTCCTACCACCTGATCCAGAAGCACTCTGAGCTCAGCCTCAACGTCCTGATGGACCTGATTTTCGCCTATGGTAAGCGGCTTGGTTGTACTGGGACCTGCTGGACGTTACGTGTGGTAGAGTCCGGCTGACTTTGGGCACTCGAGCGGGGATTTGATAGCGTTGCTATCAGGAGAAAGGCTGGCAGGGTACGTTAGGCTGGACCTAGGATACCAGCCAGCGCAGCTGGGTAGTTTCCAGCTCTGAGCACAGGCAGAGTGAGCCCAGGTACGCTATTTTCCTTCCAATGCGCAGAAAGAAGGGGACTTGTGATGAGAAAGCGCTTCGGAAGGGCGGTCAGGGTGCCAGGGAGCCCCTCTGCCCTGCAGTGTAGGCAGCTAGTGAGCCAGGATCCCCCAAATCCTCTCTCACCTCCTCCCGTGGCCGTGGATTTCTCGGGGAGCCCCCCCTCTGTTTCCTCGCTTGCAAAATGCAGCCTTCAGTAACGGGAGGGCTGAGCTGGAGCCCTGGGGAGAGCTGGAGTGTTTACGTGGGGACAGTGGCACTAAAAGAGCTGATTTCTTTCCACCCAAGATGTCCTGGTGACAAGTTAATTATCATTTGAGAAGCGCTGGGTGCTGAATTCCTACTCTTCAGCAGGTGAGGTGCTACAAGTACTTGCACAAGCGCTGGGAGAAGCTTGGGGTGGTGACGGCCACCTTGGTGATGTTCCTGGCCACAGGGTAGACCAGAGCCACCAGATACTTGATGGTGACAGAACCTGATGCAAAACAGCTCTATTAACAGCAGGGTAGCACTAATTGATTATCTGGTTTAGGATCCTGAGCGTCTTGGTTCTCTGGCTCCTCTTTCTGTGCAATGTTGCTGGTCCTGTTCTCCTCTTACTGTTGGTAGCCAGTGGAAAGCCCAGACAAACAGGGATAAAGGAAGCCGGGAGAGCCAAGGAGGAGCTCTCCTTCAGTTGATTGCCCAGCTTCTAGTGGTGGGAACAGCTCTTCCGACAGCCACTGGGGCCAGGACGGTCTTTGTAGGTTAGCTATATTCTCAAAATAAAGAAATAACCCCGTTAGACCTGGCCTTGGAAGGAGCTCGTGCTTCTCTCATTGACGTTACCAGCTTACTTGCCATGAAGTTGATGAATCTGGAATGAGTTTCAAGGAGAGTGGTGGACGTTCCATGTCGCAGCCTCCAAATCTGTGCTGGGCGCCTTTCTCAGAGGCAGGGCTGTAGGTGCTCCAGCTCAGGAAGGGCAGCGGGACAGTATATATATGGGCCTGGGTCGTACGCGGAGATCGGACCAGGTAATCCAGCAGTCCCCCGGCCTTAAAACCTACAAAGTGGACAACCACAATGACTGGACGTGGTTTGGGAGCGAGACTAGCTCTTGCGGGCTCCAGCAGCGCTGTAGCCGGTGCGGTGGGGATGCTCTTGGCCGGGACGCTGGCACGCTGCGCTGAGGTTTCTCTTCGATGCTTGTAGCTGCCGCGTCATTGCGTCGGGATGGTTTGAACCTGTCGTCGCTGCTGCAGCCGGTCTCGGACCCTGCCCGTGCCCCTCTCACGGGGCTGTCGCCTCCTGGCTGGTCCACACTGACCTCTGGGGCTAGGTGCTGCAGGTTGCTGATGGTTGCTCGCTTGTTCCTCAGCCGGCCTGAGGTTCCCGGTAGCCTTAGCGAGTTCAGGGCTCTTCTGGCCGGACCAGGATCTGTAGATGGAGACGCTGGGGTTAAAATCTGCTACCAGCACTAGGTGGAAGCTGGAGCCATGAGTTGGCACGGGGATTGAGAGCCGGTGGGTGCGGCAGGACCCAGCAGAGACTTGGTCTGACCAGAAAGGATGGGGCTAAGGCAACTGGGGGAGGCAATACCGGTCTCCGAGCTTCCTCTGCTCCTAACGAACAGCTTTGTGCTTTCCCTTGTGCCGCCATCGCCCGTCCAGGCACGGCTCCCGTACCAGCTCCTTGTAAGTGGCTGCCGCTTTCTCTTTGCTCCTTTAAGGAAAACTGAATTTCCACCAGCCCCAGGTCTTCCAGAAGATAGCCGCCGACCTGCACCCCCACGTTTCCACGATGACGCCCGTCGAGGTGACGCGCTGCGTCAGATCCTTCGCCCTCCTCAAGTGGCTCAGCCTGCCGCTGTTTGAGGCCATTGCACAGGTGAGGAGGGGGCTTGGGAGGGCAGGGCAGCCCCCGCTGGCACCAGTACGACTGTGATCCACCCCAGTTCCCAGGAGATGGGAGCGGTTTCCCCCCCACCTCTCCAGAGATGTTCTCTGGGATGTTGTCACTGTTTTTCTACCCGGCCGGCGGCTGTAATCGAGTCTGACAGGACTCGCTGTTCATCTTCCGCTGAAGTCAGCGCTGGGAATCCGTGCTGAGCTGGGGCCGGTCTCGGCTCCAGTCCCGAGTGCCAGCGCTGCTTCTCTCCCCAGGCACCTTCCCAGCTCTGCCCCAGTTTATGCGCCTGCACTTTTGCATCTGTACCGGCATATTGCAGAGCTCTGCATCCACTCACAGCTTTCCCCTGTGCCAAGATAAAATCCCAGGGAAGCACTAAAAGATCTTTCGCTCGTCTTTTCCCATCTTGCCACGGGGCTGGATGCGTCCTTGGCTGACACTTTCAATCCTTTCCCGTCTGTACTCATGTAGGACAGACCTAAACCTCTGGTTTTGCCCCCAGTATGTCCTGGACAACACGAAGCAGCTGTCGGTCACCCATCTGTGCGGTATCATCCTGTCTTTTGCTCGCCTGAACTTCCAGCCTAGCGGAAGCGAGGACTTCTTCAACACGGTAACCTTCCTCCTTTCCCCCTCTTCATCAACCTTCCTCCCTCCCTAGTCAGCGGGAAGGCTGCAGATCTAGCACATCCCCGTGTGAAAGCGCGCGTTGGATGGCTCGAGCCAGCTTTAAACAGTGTGAGAAATGGGAAAGGGGGAGCCCAGAGCTCAGGCCAGGCTTAAAAACCCGCACTGCGCTCCCCTGGCTGCGCGCCGGGCGATAGCTGAACCAGTTAGTCCGTGACTGGCTCGAGTCCCCGCAGGCTCGCTTTTCTACCAGACACAAGCAGCGTGTGGGTGTTCGCGTGCCCTCCTGAACTCCGATTGCTGTAATTAACTCTTTATAACGAGGCCGTAGGTGTTGACGGTTGCACGCCCGTTCCTGGCAGAGCTGTGCGGCTCTCCTAGCCGAGCCAAGCCCTCGGCCTGGTAGCGCTGAGGTTCTGGGGAGCTCTGGAGAAGGATAGAGGCTGGCACAGGCAGACGTGTTCGCTGTCTGCCTGCCTGGGGGGAAGGTTGCCGCATCCTGGGGCAAGGAGACGCGACCGGCTGGAACGGCCGAGCGGAGTGGGAGCCTCCTGCGTGGTTTAGCAAGAGGCTGGCCGGAGGTGAGCGTGGGGCAGGCGCTGTCCTTGGCGTCCTCCTGCCTTCCCCGCCTCTTGGAGGCAGCCAGGCTGGCCTCTGAAGCGGAGGAAGAAGTCACCTTGACCTCCTTGGGGACAAATTCGTGCTGACGATTTGCCGCGTTGTCGCTGAGTAAGCTGGCGTTCGCCGAGCACCCGGCAGAGGGAGCGTGGCCTGCCCGGCCCCACCTGCGACATGCAGTCCGAGAAGGAAGAGGACCCAGATATGGGTGTTTCTGATCAGCAGGACCCTGCGTCCCACCGCAGGGCAGCCTGTCCCCCCCGTGGCCAAGCCAACCTGGGGAGCAGGCGGTCTCCATGGGACAGTGAGAAGGGCAAGGTGTGGAAGTAGCATCCAGGGCTCTGGACTCCCCGTGCCAGCATCAATCGCGGTCACCGTGAAGGGGGATTTTGTAGCAAGTGCAAAACTACTCACTTTTGAGGCGTTGCAGAGAAGTTCTCTTGGTTTAACAGGAGAAGCCCCTGCAGGGTGCAGAGCTCCAGGCTCTTGCTGTGATTCCCGGACAGACATCCTGACACCGCTGATACAGTCTCAGACCCCTCCAGCTCCGTTTACGGCAGGTTTTAGCTGCAGATCCTGAAGAGGTTATCGCCTCCAGCCCTCCCTTTTCCGAACGCTGCCCTCGTGGCAGGGCTGGCTGCAGCGGTGCGTTACCCCTGCCTGCCACTGTTTGCTGCTGGGCTTTCTGACGAGCCCCCCCTCCCAAACCCCGCAGCGACACGGCATCCTGGCCCAGCGACCCGCAGCTCACGAGCTGCAGGATCACGTTAGAGCGATCTTAAAATCTCCCCTCTGCAAATAACCCCGGGGGAGAAGCGCTGCTGTAGAGGAGACGGTGCACATCAGATGCACCGGAACGCCTCGGGGATCCGTCGAGCTGCCAGACCTGCGTGTTGGCTGCAGGATTGAGGCATCGGCAGCGCTGAGCTGAGCTGAGCTGTTGGTTTCCCTCTCTGCAGATCCACGAGGAGGTCCAGGACCAGCTGGACAACTTGGAGCCTCACTTCCTGACGGATCTGGTGTGGTCGCTCTGCGTGCTGCAGCAGGCCAAGGCTCCCTACCTGCAGCGAGTGCTGGCGCCCGACTTCCACGCTCAGATCCGAGGTGAGGTGGGCGTCTGTGCCGGTGGGATGGGGACCGAGAACCTCAGACCTGGCACAGGGAGTGGGGATACTGAACCTGCTCCGTCTAAATGATGCCTTGCCCTCAACTTTGTCGTGGAAATCACGTGCCCTGAGGCACAGCTTGCTGCTCTGCTCCGGCACTGCCTGCGTGCCTCCACCAAGACCTCGAGAAGAGACGGGAGGGCTTGGTATTTCCTAACAAAACGATGACTGCTGGGGAGGTGCAGCCCCGTCAAATTCAGTCCTTGCCTCCTCCGTGGCGGGGACCGGCCAGCCGGCTGCCACAGCACCTTCTGTGGTCCGTGAGCCCCGCGTCCCCTTCCCTTGGGACCCCGGGGATAAAATCACGCCACGGACATCGGGCTCAGACGGGGCTGTCCCCGCCAAACGAGGGCCCCATTTGGCTCGGCCAGCTCGTGGTGGCTTCCTGCGAGCGCCCGGCAGCTGAAGCAAGGCCAGGAACCCCAGCGTTTGGCCGTTGGCGATCTGTATCTCCATGCCAGCAGGCAGGGACCCATCGTGGGGGGGATCAGAACCAGGAATCCCAATCGGACAGGCTTATGCAGGCCACTGGATGAAGTGCCAGACCCCGCCGTGGGCCTGGGCTTTTGGGCTGTGTCTCTAGTTCTGCTTCTCTCCTCCTGCCAGGCGATCAGTCCCTCAAGGCCCAGAATTTACGGCTAAAGCTCATCCACATCAACGCTGCCGCCAAGCTAGAAAGCCCCGACTACCGGGGGCCGTTCCTGCCGGCAGAGATGCTGAGCGCCGCGGAGCTGGTGGGGGAGAAGGTCACCCTGCTGCAGAGCAGCCTGCGGGAAGCGTTGGCGGGGGTGCTGGGGAGCCGGGACAATGGGCGCTTCGACGTACGCACCATCTACGGCTGGCAGATCGGTGAGTGCGTCCTCTCCCCGCCTCCGTGGCCAGCAGCGGGACCCCATCAGGCTCTGCCTGGTGAAGGGAACTGAACTTGAGGGCTCGGGTACGGCTACCGGGCTTTATCCCTCCTTGTTCTTCAGCCTCACGCCCCTCTACCTCCTCATCGCAGCTGCCCTGTCTTGTTCCCGTCTCCTCCCACAACTTGCCTCTGAAAGGAGAGCAGAAACCGCAGGCCGGGCACGGTTGTGGGTGGCAGATGCAGGAGGAAAGACCTTCTCCTGCAGCCAAGCGGCGCCGAGGCCGGTGAAAGGCTTCAGGCTCTGCCCTCCCTTCCCCTGCCGCAACCCCGGCTCTCGCAGCCTGCGCCAGGCTCCCCCAGCTCCCTGCTCTCCTGCAGCCCTGTCAAATTCGGTCCCTGCCTCCTCCGTGGCGGGGACCGGCCAACCGGCTGCCACAGCGACTTCTGTGGTCCGTGAGCCCCGCGTCCCCTTCCCATGGGACGCTGGGGGATAAAATCACGCCACGGACATGTCTTCTGCCCGAGGAGATGCTCGGGAAGCAGACCCTGCCCTTCGGCGGTGCGAGGAGGATGCTGAACCCTGGCTGCGCGCGCAGAGCTGCTCCACGGCTTCAGCAAGGATGGGTTTTTATGGGAAGGGAGCGGCGGGACCTCGCGTGCTCTGCGTCACCGGCCTCGGGGGAGACGGCGTGAGCAGCATCCAGGCGGGTCTCGGGAGTCTTTGTGTTCCCTCCTCTCCGTGCAGATGCTGAGATGGTGGTGAACAGTGAAAATAAACCTCTCCCCTTGAAGGACTTTGCTGCTCCTCATCTGCTCCGCTCGGAAGGGACAAAGCCGCTGCCGCCGGGTGCCAGGAGGTGGGTCTGGGCTCGGCTGTGCCCCACCGTCCGGGCAGGAGCTCACAGGGAGAGGAGCGGGAAGGCTCTGCTTTCGTGGTGCTGAGGATCTACGGGCTCCGCACCTCCCGGTCACCACGGCCGGTGACTCACGGCAGCGCCGCAGGGGCTGCCAGGTTGCCAAGGGTGCCATGCCCAGCTGCATCCCCCCTCGTTTGGGAGCAGGAGGGGGTGGGCACAGGACAGAAATTGGGGTAGGGCTCTGCCAGCCCCCCCGGGGTAACATTTTTGGAGCCAGGGACTGCCCTGCCCAGCCAGCCTGGTGGAGGCACGGCAGGGGAGGGGGCCAGACCCTGGTCGTGGCAATGGTTTTCTCTCCCAAGAGAGCCTCTGCCAGGTCTGTCTGCCACGGAGCCCGGCTGTCTGCAGGGCCTTGGGGACTGAGCTGCCTCCTTCCTGCCTGGAAAAGGCAGCATCGCCCCGTCCGGCTTGCTGCCAGGCCTGGCTGGGATATGCGCTTGAGCTGCTGTCCCGGTGTTTCTCTGACGGCTCAGAGGCAGGATAACGGCTCCAAATCTGTGTCCCGGGACAATCGGCAGAGCTGGAGCAGGCCTTTCTGCCGCGGCTCCCTTCGGGATCTGGGCGCTGCCGCCAGCTCCGCTTGGGCTGCACGTGCTCAGCCTCACGTCTCATGGCCTCCCGTTCCCCCGTGCATCTCCCAGGGTCGCCTTCCTCCGGTGGGAGTTCCCCAACTTCAGCAACAGAAGCAAGGACCTGCTGGGCCGCTATGTCATGGCCCGGCGCCACGTCCAGGCGGCCGGCTTCCTCGTGGTGGACGTGAGTAGCTACGGGGAAGAGAGGGGTCTCTTAATTCCATAAAGATGGAGGAGCAGACACCTTCTCAGGGGGGGTAAACAGCTTCTTTCTTGCTCCTCTCGCCTTCTTCCTGATGGCTCTGGGTCCCGCACAGCGGGGCAGAGCCCCAGGTCAGCCCCGAACGCTCCTTGGTGCCCGCAGCTCCCTGCGAGGCGACTCGGCAGGTCACCTACCTGCCTGCCGGCGCCGGGATTAGCCGTCGTGATCCCTTCCGAGGCCGCAACCCGAAGGTGACGGGGAGGGATTGGTAATCGAGGAGGACGGCAGACAAGGGCTTAGGATGCTGATCCCCTGCGCCGGAGCCCTGTGCTCCAGCGGGGTCATGCATTATTGAGCTTCCCGGAGGTAATTATAGCTCTCCGGGCAGGCAGCGAGCCCTGCCCTCCGGCGGGCTGCTCTGGGGGAGGAAGAGGGGGGGGTGGCTCGGCGTGCTGCCTTCGCAGGCAGGGAGCCGTCCCTCTGCCCCTTCCCCTGCGGGGTCAGCGCTGTCCTGCCTGAGCTGCGTACCGGCAGCGTGGCTCCTTCGAGGCTGGAGGGCCACGTGTCACCCCAGAGCAGCGTCGCTGTCACCCCGTAGCCGTTTCCCTAACCCGTTCCCCTTCTCCCCGCGAGGAACCTGAGCTTCAGTGCTTCCCCACCGTCCTCCCCCCGGCTCTCTGCCCCCGCTGCCGCGCTTTGAGGCTGATGCGAAGCGAGGTTTGAGGTTCACCGGTGCTGTTTTTCCCAGCCGCTTGCGTAATTATCCCCCCCCCCCCAGCCCCCACGCTGCCTGGCTGGGGAGGATCGGGGAGGGGAAGAGAGGAGGAGGAGGAGGGAAGCGCCGCTTCCCGCAGCTTCAGCCTTGCCTCCCGGCTGCTAAATATAGAGGCAGGGGTGGGTGGTGGGATCCCCCCAGACAAGGCTGCTCCCTCGTACAGGCTGGCGGAGGCACTGCCGAGGAACGGCGTCCCGGCTTCGGTGTTTTAAAGCAGCTGGAGCCGTCAGCTGCCGGCCAGAAAGCAAGCGCCGGGTTCTTGAACCTCTTCCCCAGCCTGCCTGCCCTCCTCCTGCCTGCAGATTCACTCCAAATCAACGTTTCGTCTGCCTTTCGCCAGGCTGGGGCTGCTGGGAGAGGCACGGGGAGGAGGCTGGGACGGGCCGGCGGCAGGAGCACGAAGCCCCGCGCGTCCTTTGCATCTCACGTGAAAAATTAAGCAGGTTTCGGTGCTCGGCAAAGTCCCCGGCGGAGGTGCTGCCCTGAATCCTCCTCTGCCGGGGGAAAGGGTGGTGGCTGGGGCCGGCCCCACGGCTGCTCGGCCCGTAACGCTCCCGGTGCTTTGTGCCATCCCGGCTGCTCACAGAAGCCCGTTGTTCGGTGCTGGTGACGTGGGCTAATTTAGGGACAGTCCTGAATTGTCTGCGTTTCGGTCCCCTGGGTGCCGATGCCGCCGTCGGGCGGGAGCGAAGGGTGCCCTCGCCCGTCCCCGCAGCCTCGTCAAATTCGGTGCCCGCCTCTGCCGCGGTGGGGAGCGACCCAAGGGCTGCCACAGCAACGTCCATGTTCCGTGGGCCCCGCGTCCCTGCTGTGGGACATTGGGGATCAAAATAGGTTACGGACGCTCCTCGGGGGCCAAAACGCAGGACGCTGTTGCGCGTCTCCGGGCTCTGACGGCACCTCCTCTTCCCCTCCCCGCTGCAGGTTCCCCACTACGAGTTCCTGGACCTGAAGCTGGAGCGACAGCGGACGGCCTACCTCAAAGACAAGCTCAACAAGGCCACGGCCAAAGAGATGGCGAGCTAACCGCCCCGCTCTGCCCGGCGTCTCCGGCAACGCCCCTCTGTGTTAGAAACCTTGTTCGAATAAACCCACCGCTGTACAGTGCCGCGGTTTTGGAGGGGGGGGCCGGTTGGCGTCTGTGCCGGTTGGCGTCTGTGCCAGTTGGCATCTGTGCCGGTTGGCGTGCGGCTTTGCTTTTTCCTGGGGTGGGAGACGGCTCCACGCCGATGCTCAGCGGGATCCCCTTCACCGCAGCCGCGGCTCAGCTGCCGGAGGAAGCCGGCTTGAGCCAGGGTTTAGGATTAAGAGCCATCCTAGCCTCTCTTATTCTTGTCTTATTAGCGGGGCTTTGTCCCCGGGGCGGCTGCGCAGTGCGAGAGGGGAGGGAGGACGGGCAGGGCCGGCTCCTGTGCCGGGCCGCTTCCACCCGGAGCAGCGGGACCCCCGGAGCGGGCACGGGAGAGCCCCGGTGCCCTGGGACATGGGGGGCTCTAACCAGGACAGATTAGATCCCACCCTGCATCGTGCCGGCCCTGAGCACCCCCTCGATATCCCCCCAGCTTCCCCCACGCACCCCGACACATGCCCACAGTGTCCCCCGTGTCCCTCAGGACACGTGCACCCGGGGCCGGAGGGGACAAGGTGAGTCAGGAAAACCCTCTGTGCCGTGACGCACCGGAGCTGGCTGCCAGGAAGGGCTTTGGGGGACGGATCAGTGGCCATCTGGCCACCGGGCCACCGCTGGTCCTTGCCACGTCCCTTCCAGCCCCTCTGGCTGGGGGAGGGGGGGGGGGCACAGCCTGGCGTCCCCCCAACCTGCACCGTTGCGGGCCGCAGCCCTTCTCCCGGTGCTCTGCCGTCCCCCAGCCGGGGCACGGTGCCAGGAGGAGGCCGCGGCAGTGCGGAGTTACCGGAGGCGGCCGGGAGCTGCTGAGTCACGGGCTCGGGGCTGCTCCCGGCACCGGTGTCGCGGCAGAGCTGGCCTCGGCGCCAGCCTCGCTCCGTACCCGGGGCGGCAGCCAGCACCCCGCCGTGCCGGGCGCCAGCCTCGCTCCCTGCCCGGTGGCAGGCACCGGCACCCCTCCATGCTCTTGGGCTGTGCCTCAGTTTCCCCCCCGCCCCAGCATCCTTTAAGCGGGGGCTCCCCCTTCCTGCAGCACAAGGGGGGGTCTGGGCATGGGGGTGGCCTGTCCCCGGCTGGGACAGGGTGGCCTGGGGGTGCCCGGTCCCTCCCGGGCATCTCCTGCCCTCCACCCAAGCAGCTGTCCGTCCGTCCGTCTGTCCGGGGTCACCCCACCGCCAGCCCTGGAGGGGGGGTACCACCACCCCCACGTTGCTGGGGAACCATCCCCATCCTCCTCACCATCACCACGGAGACAAGAGGAGGAGAAGGGCCGTTCCCATAGCGACCGCGCAGGCACCGATCCTGCCTCCCCAGCGGTACCCGGGCGATGCCCCGGTGATGCGCAGGGTTGGGGACACCGGGGGTCCCCCCCCCCCGTACATCTGGCATTGCCACCCACGCGTAGCTGCTTTTAGGGGGGCTCTGCCCCCCCCACCCCCCAGCAGTCACACCCAGGCCACCGCTGGATGCTCAGCTCCCTTTTTTGGGGGGACAAAATCCCACCTCCGTCCCCTTTCTCATCAGTCCCACCCTGGCTGGGGAAACTGAGGCTGGGGGGGGGACCCCCCATCCACACACACCCCCACCCACACACACCCCCCCCCGCCACCTCCACCCGGAGCTGATGCAAGCAGCGACGGGGTGGGCCCTTCCCTCCCCTCCCACCGCCGCAGTGCCTGGCACGCACCCCGCTTTCTCCCCGCCGGAGAGATTAAAATAAAAAAATAAAAAAAGAAAAATCCGAAGAGAAAGAAAAGGCGGGGGGAGGGGAAAAAAAAAAAAAAAACAGGGAAGAAAAAAAAAAAAACCCAGGGAAAAAAAAAAATCCTGCTGACATCATCTGGGATGACGGGGCTGATCCCGCTGCCGGCCCCCCCGCCGGAGCCCCACTAATGCTCCGCTGCTCCCGGCGCAGCCGCCTTCGTCCAGCCCGAGCCAAAGGTGCCGGGGGCTGAGCGGGGTGGCAGGCGGCCGCCCAGGCCGGCCGGCCGGGCTCTACCATCGCCATGCCCGGAGAATCGGTGAAAACCGAAGGGCTGGGGGAATTGGAGAAGGAAAACGGAATGCCGGAGGGATCGGAGGCAGGTGAGGCCGAAGGGGAGGCCGCGGGGAGAGGGGATGGAGGGATGCGGGATGGAGGGATGTGGGATGGAGGTATCGCGGGATGCGGGATGGAGCGGGAGGGATGGAGGATGCAGTGCCGGCTGCGGCAGCAGCTCTCGGCAGCTGGCACCGCCGAGGGGGCTCCAGTACCGGCACCCCCAGAGCGAGGGCAGGAGGTGACTTTGGGGACATCACTTTGGGGACACCCCCCCACCCCTGAGGAGCCCGCAGCGGTGGCCGGCCTCTGGTTGTGCCCCCCGCCTTGCACCGGGAGGCCCCGGCAGGACCGGAGGGGGGGTGTCTCGGTGCCCCGGGGAGGCTGAGCCCCCCCCGGTCCCTGCACCATCCCATCCCTCCAGGATCACTGGGTGGGGAAACTGAGGCACAGGCGGTGCAGAGCCGCGGCCCAAGGTCACCCCGCACAGGCGTCCCCGAGGGCTCACCGTCACCTGCCCTGGGGGCTGGGGACAGCCGGGACATGCCAGGAGGGGGGGGGGGGTGTCCCCCCAGTGCCACCCTCCCCGTGTGCCTCAGTTTCCCCCAGAAGCCAGGTCTGGAGGGGCGCGGTGGCTCACTCAAAAAAGGGGGTGAGGGTCTGGTTTGTGCAAGGGGGGGGTGTCAGGGCTTCCCCCCCCAACCCCCCAGGGCAGTGGAGGGGGGGGGGGTGCTGGGGGCCTTGTAGGGTCCCCATGCCAGGTGGGAGCTGGGGGTACCCCAAAACCCCCCCCCGGCTGTGAGGGGGGTCCCAGCCAGGCAGCAGTAGGGAAGGGCAGAGTTAAGGGGATCCCAGCAACACCCCCGACCCCCCCTGCCGTGGGGCAGAACCAGCCCCCCAACACAGCACCTAGGGTGGGGGCCACCCCCCCAATTAACCCTTTAAGGGCCCCTCCCAGTTCCTAGGGGGGACCCCAGCAATAAGGGACCCCAGCTCCTTAGAGAGGGGGACACCTACCCACACCTGCCCCAGTGCAGGCAGCTGCCTGCTAAATACCCAGGTGAGGCCCCACCCCCTTCCCAGCAGCCTCTGCGGCCTTGCCCCGCCCCCTCACCCCTATATAAAACCCCCGGGGGGAGCTATGGGGTTCTGCTGGGTTTGGTGCTTGAGGTGGCTCCTGGCTGCTTCTGCCCCATGGACCTGCCCCTGGGGGCCTCAGGTAATGTGGGGAGCAAAGGGGGGGGGAATGCCCCCAAGGAGGTTTTGGGGTGCTAGTGGGGTGGGGAGGGGGCTGTACCCACCACCTGCTTGGGCAATGGGGGGCTGAGGACCCACAAACTCAGTGCATGGGTGGGCACAGAGCTCCTTGTGGCAGGGATGCTGCAAGGGGGGGGGTGCTGGGCTCTTCTTGGGGGGGTGATGTGGGGTGCCCCCCCAATGGAGGGGTACCCCTTGCTTGGGGACCCCTGGGTCTGAGGCCCCCCTTTAATGCAGCTGCACCCTTGTGCCCTCAGAGAGGGGCTGGAGGGGAGGGGGGGAAGTTGTTGGTGTCCCCCCCAGAGTCACCCCTGGTGTCACCTGACTCTGTGGTGACCCCCCATGGGTGCTCTGGGTGGGGGTCACCCTGTTCCCCCACCCCTGGGTGGGGGCTGGGGGGGGGGTGACACCAGCCTGGCTGGGTGTTGCCCCATGGCAGCACCCTGGTGGTCCCCTCCCTGTGGCCCCCCCCATCATGGGGTGACCCTGGGGGGGGGGGCATGGCACTGAGGGGGGGGGTCTCCCCTCTCTCCACAGCCCCCCCGCTGGCCTCGGGCCCCCCGCCGATGCCCGCCAAGGAGGAGGCTCGCCCGCAGCCTGAGGGGGCCAGCTGCGACCCTGGCCCCGCCGCCGCCGCCCCCCCCGGCGAGGCCTGCCGGCCCCCCCCACCCGCGGACCCCCTGGACACCCGCATCGTCATGGGGGAGGAGACGCGCTCCCCCGCCACCCCCGAGCTCCGGGGGGTCCCCCCCCGCCCGCCGTGCCTTGCCCCTTCCCTGCTCCCACCAAAGACCCCCCCCACCGCCAAGCAGCCGAGCCCCCCCGGGCAGACCCCCCGCCACCACCCTGGACCCCGACCTCTTCTTCACGGCCCCCTCCACCCCCATCCGGGTTGGGGGGTCCCGGCTGCCCCCCCCTGAGGAGCAGACGGACGGGGAGAGCGAGGGGCTCTGCTCCCCCCCCACCTCCCCTCCGGCTCCTACATGACGGCCGAGGGGGGCAGCTGGGGCTCCTCCGGCACCGCCAGCACCTCCCCGTCCTGCTCCCCCAACCTGGTGGCCGAGGCCGAAGCCATGGCGGTGGCCGAGGCCGAAGCTGAAGGCATGGTGGAGGCCGAAGCCATGGTGGTGCTCCCCACCTGCCTGGAGGATCCCCCTGCCTTCACCCCACCGTCTCCTGAGGAGGAGGAGGAGGAAGACGACGAGCCCTTCATCCCGCCGGAGGAGGAGGAGGAGGATGATGATGATGGGCAGACACCAGAGGAAGAGGAGGATGAGGAGTGGGAGATGTCGGGGGGCGAGGGGCTGCCTGGCATGGGCCTGATCCCGGCGGCGCTGCTGCCCTTCCGCGGCAGCCTGCTCTTCCAGGCCGAGGCGGTGGAGATCACCCCGCTGCCCCTTGGCGCAGCCCCCCTGCCCCTCTCCGGCGAGGAAGAGGAGGATGAGGAGGAGGAGGAAGAGGAAGAAGAAGAAGAGGGCGGCAGCACCTCGGCCTCCTTCCTGCGCTCGCTGTCGGAGACCTCCATCACCGAAGGAGTGGACGAGTCCTTCGCCTTCCGTGACGACACCTCCGCCTCCTCCGACTCGGCCGCCTACGATGGCGAAGAGGACGAGCGGCTCTACGGCACCGAGCACCACGCCGTGGGTGCTGAGGGGGGGCCCCCCGGCACTGCCACCGCTCCCCCCGGCACCGATGCCTCTGGGGACGGCGACATCGAGCTCCACCTTCATGCCGGGACGGCCCTGGCCAGCTCTCCTTCACCGGAGGGGTCCCCCGGCACTGCCATGGCGAGGAGCCGGTGAGCGCGGTGCCCAGCATGGAGGACGCCGGCGGGGAGGACCTCAGTGCCGAGCAGATGGAGCCGGGGATGCAGGAGCGGGACGGCAGCGAGACCCCCCCAGCACCCTCTGGAGAAGATGGTGTGGAGCTGGATGGCGAGACCTTCCTCACCTCCTCCTCTTCCTCCTCAGAGCTGGAGGAGGCCTCAGCCCTGGAGCCCGATGTCCCATGGGAGCCAGACCCTGTCCCGGGGGAGTGTCCCCCGCCAGAGCCCCCCCAGCTCCCGGAGGAGCCGGCAGTGATGCTGGGTGCTGAGGAGGAGCCAGTGGTGAAGGATGATTCCGGCATGGCAGTGCTGGGAGAAGGGCCCGGCACGGAGCCAGCGGCGAGTGGCAGCGTCCTCCAGCCCCCCGGCCTCTGCTCTGGGGAGCCCAGGGAGCCCCAAACCGACAGGCTGGGGGGGGATGATGTGGCACCGGCCAACGGGGAGCCCCAGGGCGGCCCTGGGAGTGACGGTGATGATGATGGTGACAGTGACCATGAGCTTGGCACCGTGAGAGTGGGGAGCACCGAGCCAGCAGCCACTGATGGCCACGATGAGCCGGACACCACGGCTGCTGACCTGGTGCCGTCGGTGACGCCCAGCCCACCAAATGAGCCGGACACCACGGCTGCTGACCTGGTGCCGTCGGTGACGCCCAGCCCACCAAATGAGCCGGACACCACGGCTGCTGACCTGGTGCCGTCGGTGACGCCCAGCCCACCAAATGAGCTGGACACCATGGCTGCTGACCTGGTGCCATCGGTGATGCCCAGCCCACCAAATGAGCCGGACACCACGGCTGCTGACCTGGTGATGCCCAGCCTGCCAGACGAGCAAGACACCATGGCTGCCGACCTGGTGCCATCAGTGACGCCCAGTCTGCCGGACGAGCCAGACACCGTGGCTGCCGACCTGGTGCCATCGGTGACACCCAGTCTGCCGGATGAGCCGGACACAGTGGCTGCTGACCTGGTGCCATCGGTGACGCCCAGTCTGCCGGATGAGCCGGACACCGCAGCCACTGACCTGGTGCTATCGGTGACGCCCAGTGTCCCGGATGAGCCAGACACCGTGGCTGCTGACCTGGTGCCATTGGTGATGCCCAGCCTGCCAGATGAGCCAGACACCATGGCTGCCAACCTGGTGCTATCGGTGATGCCTAGTCTGCCGGATGAGCCAGACACCACGGCTGCTGACCTGGTGCTATCGGTGACGCCCAGCCCACCAAACGAGCCGGACACCACGGCTGCTGACCTGGTGCCGTCGGTGACGCCCAGCCCACCAAACGAGCCGGACACCACGGCTGCTGACCTGGTGCTGTCGGTGACGCCCAGCCCACCAAACGAGCCGGACACCGCGGCTGCTGACCTGGTGCTATCAGTGATGCCCAGCCCACCAAACGAGCCGGACACTGTGGCTGCTGACTCAGTGCCATCAGTGATGCCCAGTCTGCTGGACGAGCCGGACACCATGGCCGCCAACCTGGTGCCATCGGTGACTCCCAGCCCACCAAATGAGCCGGACACCGCAGCCGCTGACCTGATGCTATCAGTGACACCCAGCCTGCCAGATGAGCCAGACAGCATGGCCACAGGCCTGGTGCCATTGGTGACACCCAGCCTGCTGGATGAGCCGGACACCGTGGCTGCTGACCTGGTGCCATCGGTGACGCCCAGCCCGCCAGATGAGCCGGACACTGTGGCCGCCGACGTGGTGCCATCGGTGACGCCCAGCCCGCCGGATGAGCTAGACACTGTGGCCGCCAACATGGTGCCATCAGTGATGCCCAGCCCGCCGGACGAGCCGGACACCGCAGCCATAGGCCTGGTGCCATCGGTGACACCCAGTCTGCCGGACGAGCCGGACACTGTGGCCGCTGACCTGGTGCCATCGGTGACACCCAGTCTGCCGGACGAGCCGGACACTGTGGCCGCTGACCTGGTGCCATCGGTGACACCCAGTCTGCCGGACGAGCCGGACACCACATCCACTGACCCCAACCTGGTGCCGTCGGTGACACCCAGCCCGCCAGACAGCGTTACGGCACCGTCCCCCCCGCCGCGGGACGCGTCCCCCTCCGATGCCGGCGAGGAGCTGATGGATGGGGTGGCCTCGGCTGGCAAGTCCCTGGAGCCACCAGCGACCGCGTGTCCCACGGTGCAGGGGACGATGGCACGTCCCCCCGGGGATGTCAGCGAAGCCCCCGAGGAGTGGGACGCCGCCACCGCCTCCTCTGAGGAGTCGTCCCCGGAGCTGCTGGAGACCTCGCGCTCCCGCACTGACTCCAGCTTCTTCACCGCCCCCGAGGACAGCGCGGGGGAGGCGGCCGCTGCCCCCCCAGACCCCCATCTTCTGACGAGGAAGAGGAAGAGGAGGATGCTGCCCGTCGCTGCCTGGCCCTCTGCCTGCCCGCCTCACCCCCCGCCATCCCCCCGTTGATTTTCACCGCTTCGGAGCGGGAGGTGTACGTGGGGGTCCCCCCGGCCCCCCTCGAACTGCTCCAACCACCCGGTGCCTTTTTGGAGAGTGGGGCGGCCTGGCAGCGCCAGGAGGACCGGCAGCGGGTCACCGCCATGTTACGGGGCTCCTTCGGGGATCTGCCGGCCCCCCGCCTCCTCCCCAGGCCCGCAGAGCCCCCCGAGGTGCCGGCAGAGCCCCCGCAGGGCCCCCCAAGTGATGGGGGGACGGAGGAACCCCCGGCCCCCCACGAGCCCCCGACCCCTCGGCCGGACGATGAGCCCCTGGGCCAGACTGCTGGGGAAACCGATGCCAAAGTCCTGGGAGAGGGCAGCCCCCCGAGCCCCCCCAGCGAGCCCCCGGCACCCCTTGGGCAGCAGGAGGAAGAGGAGGCGATGGCGGGGGCTGGATCTGGCCCCCAGCCCGCTCCGGGTGCCAGTGAAGTGGGGGATGCTCAGCCGGAGCCCCCCCGGAGCCCGCTGGGGAAGCAGCACCCCAAGCCCCCCCTGAACCCCCCAGCCCGCCGCCAGCTCCCTGCCCTCCGCTCCCCAAACTCAGCCAAGTGCCTCCTCTCGCCGCCGCGCCGTCACCGCCGTCGCCATCACCGTGCCCGGATCCGGCCCGCGGCCCCCAGGACACCTCAGGGCTCCCCGCCGGCGAGGAGCGTCCGTCTGTCCTGCCGCCCTCCAGGAAGCACCTCGAGGGTAAGAGACACCCCCCTCCCCCCGCCTCAACACCCACTCCCCCGTCCCCCTGGGGTGTTGAGTGGGGCCAGGGTGGGCATCACCCGCTGGTGGGATGCTGGGGGGGGGGGGGATCCCCTTTAGGGGGGTCCCGGCGTGGGCGATGGGGGTGAGCAGGCTGGGTTCAACCCCACAGAGGGGATTTTGGGGAGCACCACCAGCTGAGTGTCCCCGTTCCCCCCCTCCTGCAGCCCCCCAGCCCTCCCCACGCAAGGAGAAGGAGGCCCGAGGCAGGCAGGCAGGGACGGGCAGCGCAGGCAGCCGGGGGCCCCCCCGGGGGTCCCTGCAGTCGGAGTCGAGCTCCTCCAGCGAGGCGGAGGCTCCGTACCCCTGCCCCGAGATCCAGCGCCTGCGGGAAGCCGCCGGCATCGCCCTGCGCCAGGACAAGCAGCCCCCGGCCCCCCGCCGCTGCGAGGCCAACCATAAAGGTGAGGGGGGGGGATGTGTGTGTGTGTGTTTTTTCTCTGTGGGGTCCCCCTTATATTTTGGGGTGGGGGTCAGAGGGGCGCTGGTCTCCATCCCACCCCTCTGCTTGGCCGCAGGGTCGTGTAACGAGTCGGAGAGTAACGACGAGTCCATCCCCGAGCTGGAGGAGCCCGAGGGCTCGGAGCCGCCACCGGCCCAGACCCAGGTGGGGTTTTTTTTTGGGGGGGGGGGGGACGACTGGGGGTGATGGGGATCCCCCCGCACCCACCCCCACGCCCCGGGCGGTGTGGCCGGGGCTGCCCTCACCCACCCATCTCTGGCAGGCACAGCTCACCCACTCGCTGGGCACCGGGGAGGAGACGGTCAGCAAGGCAAAGCAGAGCCGGAGCGAGAAGAAGGCCAGGAAGGTGGGATGGGGACCCCGCCTGGGTGGGGTTGGGGGTCCCCGGGTGGGGTTGGGGGTCCCCCGTGGGACTGGGGGTCCCCAGGTGGGGTTGGGTGTCCCCCATGGGACTGGGGTCCGCGTCCCATCCCAGGGTTAGCGGGGGGATAAGATCAGCCCTGGGCAGAGGGCAGCCCTGGGGTGTTGGGGGGCAAGTCCCCACTGTGGGGGGGGTCCCCAGGTCATGCTGGGGTGTCCCAGCACTGGGGTGGGGCGGTGATGTGGGGTCCCCTGTTCTGAGGGGGCTCAGCGTGGCCGTGCTGGGGGACAACGTTGTCCCACATGCCCAGTTTTGCTGTTGTCCCAGGGGTTTTGGGGTGCTGATTGGGGGGGGTGTGCTCCTTGGCTGCTGTGGGTGTTGTGATGCCAGACAGGGGGATGTGGGGTCACCCCTCTGTGTGTGTGTGTCCCCTGTTGTCCCCCCCCCCCCCTCCCCAGGCCATGTCCAAGCTGGGGCTGAGGCAGATCCACGGCGTCACCCGCATCACCATCCGCAAGTCCAAGAACATCCTCTTTGTCATCACCAAACCCGACGTCTTCAAGAGCCCCGCGTCCGACATCTACATCGTCTTCGGGGAAGCCAAGGTGGGGAAGGGTGGGGGGAGAAGGTCCCATCCTTGGGGCTGGTGGCCCGTGGGGACGGGTGGGGTGACCCTGCGTCCCCGCAGATCGAGGACCTGTCGCAGCAAGTGCACAAGGCGGCGGCAGAGAAGTTCAAGGTGCCGATGGAGCACTCGCCCCTGATCACGGAGACGGCCCCCACCCTCACCATCAAGGAGGAGAGCGAGGAGGAGGAGGAGGTGGGTGCTGGAGAGGGGGGCGGAGAGGAGACCCCCTCCCTGTCCCAGGGACATGGCAGTGCCGTGGGGGGGGTGTGACGGCGATGTGTGTGTGTGTGTGTCCCCCCACAGGTGGACGAGACGGGGCTGGAGGTGAGGGACATCGAGCTGGTGATGGCCCAGGCCAACGTCTCGCGCCCCAAAGCCGTGCGGGCGCTTCGGCACAACAACAACGACATCGTCAACGCCATCATGGTGAGTGGCCCGGGGTGGGGAGGGGGGGGGGGGCTGCAGCCAGGGGTTACCCCCTCCTGCCTCTCCCAGCATGAATTGGGGGTGCAAACCCCCACCCCGGGGTGCTGCAGGGGGTCCCTGATGCTCTGCTCTCTCTCCCCCACAGGAGCTGACCATGTAGCGGCTGGGGGTGTCCCAGCCCCCCCTGTATAGATGCACAGTTACTCCCCGCCCCCCCCAAATCCTTCCTCTAGACCCCCCCGTACTCCTCCTCTGCGTCTGTAACGCTCAATAAACGGCCTCATGTATCACTTGGATCGCACACCGCCTCCGCTCATGGTGATTTCGGGGGTCCCCAGTTCAAGGTTGGGGTGCTTTGGGCTGCCCCACGGCTCCCCCAGCCCCATATCTCGGTGGGGTCCTGTCTCTGGGGGGTGTTTGGAGGGGGGGGGCTTGGGGCACCCCCATTCCAGCAGTGGGATGGGGTACAGGGGCTGGAAGTGGGGTGAGTGGCCGGGGTCATGGTGGTGGGGGGGCTAGCGTGGTGGGAGCAGGCACAGGGTGGGCTGGGAGCCCCCGGCTCGGCGGTGCTGGGGTGGGGGGAGCACGTGGGGGGGCAGAGTCCCAGGATGCTCCCGCAGCCGTCGGGCATCGGGGCTTTGCCCCCCAGTCGCTAATTTGGAGGTGCTTAACAAAGCCGGGCTCTGACGAAGCCCGAGGGAGGTGAGCGAGGGCTTTAGCAAACGAGACAAACCACCGTCGGGTGCAGAATTATATTTACCTGTAACAAATACTCCGTACAGAAAGCATACATACACAGCCTGCCCCGGGACCACCGCGGCCGCCCCGCGCCGCGTCCCCGGGTGCCACCGCGGCTGGGCTCGCTCCAGGGCTGGCGATGGGGGGAAAACGGAGGCGGCAGAAACCCCTCGGCTGCTGCCATCTCCTCGCTCCCAGACCGCTATGCCACAGGGTCACTTCCAGAATGAAGTCCTCTTTTTTTTTCCCATTGAAGTATAAAAAAAGAAACCACCGCGAGCTGTTACGGCTTCTGTTTTTATAGCTCTCCGTATACAATCATGTCAAAAATAGGGCTTTTTTTTTTCTTCCAAATTTCCTGAAGTCTTTAATGACTTGAACATCCACATGTGCAATTTGTAATCTGTAAATCATAAAAAGGCACTAAGAAACTACCCCCGGCTCTGAGCGCTCCCAGCTGCTGCCTCCCGGGCTTAAAGAGGAAAATCTTGGTCCCCAATTCCCCGAGGACCCCGGAGCCGGGCAGCCTGTGCCTGGGGGCCGGAGCCGGGACCCTCATCTCCCCTTCCCTCGGTGGATGGCGAAAACACGTGCCAGGAGGAGGAAACCTCGAGTTTCTCCATCAAGGCTTGTTCCTAGGGAAGATGCTCTCCGGGATGGATGTGTCCTGGCCCAAACCCTTTCCTCCAGGGGCTGTGGGGGGGGGACACCCAATTTGGGACCCCCCCCCCCCTCCTGCTCTGGAGTTTATCATCAGCCTCAAAACTGGAAGCAAAGGGGCCGTGGGAGGATGGACGCCCGCTGTACCAGACCCTGTCCCCTGGCCGGTGAGGTCCCAGCTCCCCAGGGAGCCGCACACCCAAGCACCCGGGGGACTCGGCTGCATTCACCCCTTAAAGTCCAGGGGAAGGAGGGATTGGGGTCACGGGGGCCCCCCCCGGGAGCAGAAAGCGGGGGGGGTCACCCTGACCCCAGCCTAAAGCAGCGCGGGATGGCAGCTCCGTGCAGGATCGTACCGAGGGCCGGCGCCTGTGATCCCCGGGAAGGGCAGGTAAGAAACCAGCCGGAGCGGTGGGGCTGGGGAGGGAGAGGATGGAGGGGTGAAGGCTGCCGTCCGCCTGGGACGGATGGATGGACAGGAGGATGGCAGCGGGAGGAGACACCAGTAAGGGTAATGGGTGAAGTGGGGAGCTGCGGGGGAGGCTTTGGGGACAAAGAGCAGAGGAACGTGCAGGAGGAGGCCGGATCCCCCCAAACTGCTGAGCCAGCGTCTGGCCTCAAAGCAGCCGCCGCAGGGGCTGGCCAGCGCCCCCCGGCACCACCGCCGGGCACCCCCAGCTCGGGGCGGCTCCAGCAGCCGGCACAGGCACGAAGGACCCTGCCAGAGCCACCCATGGGTGCCAGAGAGCCCGGCCGATCCCTGGGGTGCTGCCTGGGCTCTCCCATCCCTCCTCCAGCCCCATCCTTCCTCCCAGTTGTGGCTCTAGGATAACTGGGGACCCCCCCCCCCCGACCCTTCTCAGGTGTCCCCCACAAACGGCATCTCCCCTGTGGGGCCCAGCCGGCACCTCTCTCTGCACGGGAGCGCTCCTCTGGCAGGGGATACAGATTAAAAAAATAAGTGTGTATTTATAACTGTATGTAAAATATATACAACGTGTACGGCACAGCCTGCGGCCCCCCCAAACTCCCTAGAGTCGGGTCCTGGATCAGCTCTCCCGTCCCAGGGGTGGCCCTGGGGTGGGGAGGGGACAGCACGGTCCCCGGGGAGCCCCAGGAGCAGCCCCATGACCTCCTGCCAGCACCACGAACCCCGGGACGGGTGTCAGGGAGGACCGTGGGGTCCCCCCCCGATTTGGGGGGGGATGCACGGGGCAAGTCCTTGTGCTGGGCAGGCTGGCATGCAGGAAGGTGATGCCCTGGCAGGTACCGGCAGCTGCCTGCCCTGCACCCATGGGCGCACACAAGCCCGCTGGCAAGTAAAACAGCATCTGTGTGCCCCCCACTTCCCTGGGGCACCCCCCCCCGCTATTCCTGAGCAAAGCCGGGGCGGGGAGGGGGGAACGGGGTTTGCGGGCCGGGCTGCGGCAGCCCAAGCACAAAGCTCACGGTGCGGCCGGCATCTGTTACCGCCGCAGCATCGGCAGCTTCTCCTGCGGGTCTGGAGCCGAAATGTTTCAACAACATCGACAATAGGTTTAAATAATTCACATTGTGGTAAACTTCATTCAAAAACAGGGGGAGGAAGAAGAGGAGGAGGAGGAGGAGAGCAGTTACAATAGGGATACCATGTGCAAAACTGTAAACCAGGCAGAGGGTTGTAGCTGACTTGTCTCCCCGGCCTCGCTCCCCGCTGCGCCGGCAAAACCAAACCAGGGACGGCTGCAGGCCGGGCTCCTGCCCCGGGGTCCTCCGCCGCAGCGTGCCGGCACGGTGAGAGGGCACCGGCCGCCTGCCAACGGCCACTTGGAGCCATTAACAAGGCTGGGAGAGTAATTACATCCTGATCTAGCCCCAAAACCTCTTCCAGAATGACGGTCAGGATACAGGCGCCGCTGCGGGGTCTCTCCGAGAGGGTGGGAGGGTGCCGGAGCGAGCACCCCCCTTCCCCGGCGCGGGGAGCTGCCGGGGCCGTCCTCCCCCAGCTCGCTCTCAGGAGGAATCGCGGTCCATGCTGCACCCCAGGGCTTCGATGTCGTTGCTGATGTGCGAAATCATTCGGTCCCACTCGTCCTCCTCCGAAGGGACGGACTGGTCATCCGAGCTGCCGGCAGCGCCGTTGCCGTTGGTGGTGGAATTGGAGGTGGTGCTGAGAGTCCGCCTGTACCTCCCGAAACTGTCTGTGATGATGCCCCGGCCATCCTTCACCCCGATGGTCTCGAGGAAGTTCTCAAAGTGTTGGCTGTCTTTCTCGGGGATGAAGGGGCGAAGACCTGGATCAGGGAACAAAAGAGGAGGCAACCATTAGCATCGTCGTGTGTTTCGTACGGCACGGGCATGCAGAGGAGACACCCAGGACAGATTTCCACGTGGATTTGCTCCGCTGTCTGAAATTCCCCGGGGCTTCTGAGCCTTCTTCCGAGGCCAGCTGTAACATCACACCCCAGCTCCCCAAATCGGCCCAGGGCTCGGTGGAGGAGCCGGTTTCGGGGGGACAGGGACCACTGGAGTCTCCAGCCTGCGGCCACATCTCCCGCTTACACCCCTGAGAACTGCAGCCGCTGCCCACTGAGGACGAAATCCCGCTAAAGCGGGATTTTCCGAGCTCGAAAGGATCGTCTGCTAATTCCTCACCGAAACCTATTGCTCGGCTTTGCTGAGCTTGTTGCTGTAACGGCATCAGCCCACGACTCCCGCGCCCCAAGGAGCACGGGCAGGGCGGCTGCAGGAGCATCCGTCCTGGCTCCCTCTGTGCATCCCGCCGTGGGCCGGCGTCCCCGGCAGGGTGGCTGTCACCCGCTGCGAAGCGGAGAGGGTCACCAGGACGCAGGTTAGGCGTGCTTCCCAGAGTCACTCCCAGCTTCAGGGCTACAGCCATCACCCAAACTGCTTGGAAGAAAACTCTGGGTACTCAAAAACTTGAAAGAAAAACCTTTACAGGAGGTTTCCAGCATAGTCTGAGCCTGGGCAGAAGGTTTGCTGCTCCTCATCTCTCTTATCTCACACCATCCACCCCGGTCAAACCCGTGGGGAGCAGCCAGTGCTCAGCCCAGCTCTGCCCCAAGAGAGCACGGCACCGGTGTGACCGCCCAGGCTGGGAAAAGCAAGTCGGATCTGTTTTTCGGTGACATTCAGCCGATATAAAGTCAGCCTCCCAGCACAGCGACCTTGCCGTTGCGCCAGCTTTGGTACCGGTGACGTTAAAAGCAAGTCGGTTAAGTGCGCGTCGCTGAAAGAAAATGCCTTTGTGCTGGCGGCAGCGCCCGGCTGCGCTGCCAGATCCCCGGGACAAAGGAAGGAGAAGCCGGCTGGCGGGAGAGCTTGCCGAGAGGCGTCCCGCTCCCTGCGGCATGCCGACTCCAGTGAGCAACCCGCAGCGCTTTCAGCAGATCTGCTTTTTCAAAGAGGGTGAAAAGCCGAGGCATCGCTTTTCAGCGACGACGGGCATCTCCCTTTTGGTCCCTGCGCTGTTTGAAAGCTTCCCCCCCCCCCCGTCCCCAGCGCTGGCTCAGGGCCCAGCTGAGACCCTGCCTGCCCCAGGGCCAGAGCAGAGACGCCACGTCAGGCCCCGAGCCACCGGCTCTCGTTACTGATGCTCTTTCAGGTTATTAAAGCCAAGATCAAAGCAGGGAGTTTGAGCAGGAGGGACTTGAAGAGCCCCCGAGGCTCTCGGCCTCCTTTTAATGGAGGGGAACGAAAGGGTCCTCCTGTTCCCCTGCCAGGGCGCACACCTTCCCTCCAGGATTGTGAAGTCCCCTCCAGGGAACGCAGGTTCAATACGCTCGGATGAACGGCACATCCGACACCAGAATCACCCGGTGTCGGGCACCGCACGGCTGGCCAAGGACCGGAATCCTTTCTCTTGCTCCCAGCAGGTACAGCAAAGCCTGGTGTCTGGTCTGGAGGAGGCACCCAGGCTCCCTCTGCAGTCAGGAGGGAGAGGCGAGCATCTCGAGGGGTGACTCAAGCCTCTGAGACGGGGGCCTGAGCTAGATGGACCCAGCCGCCCTCAGGAAACGGGTATCTCCACGGAGAGACGGATTGAGATGTTGCTGCTAGCTTGGTGACACCTCAAGGAATCTTTGTGCCATCCACGCCCACCCCCTTACCCCCTCGCATCCCGTCAGGCTGCCCACGTGGAAGCGCCGGGCATCAGCAATCGGTACCAGGCACGTCACGAGGGCTCGGGAGCAGAGCGACGCCGGCTCTCACCCTCCAGTCGGTCATCCACGGTGAATCCTGGCAGCTGACACTCACCTAAGAGCAGGAACTTTCTGCTGTCCCCGTAGAGCTGCTTCAGGTTGATGCAGAATTCGTGGATCGAAGCCCCATTGCGATACTCGTGCAGGAGCATTGCGAACTGCTGGATCTCTTGGGAAGAGAGTTTCGTTCGGAGCTGCGGAAGAGAAGCGCGCCGCAAACGTCACCGATTTTTTTTTTTAGGAGGAAGAGATGATGGGAAGCCTGGGAACGGCGTTTACCGGATTTGTTGCTATTTGCTAAGAGCTGCAGTAATGAACCAGCTCATCCCGATGGAAAAGCAGGACGGGCTGGTGCAACCCACTACTGAGCTGGCAGCTTTCAAACGGGGACAAGCTGCGAGCGTACGCAGGGACCGTGACTCATGAAGCGACGGACCTGGCGCGCCGTGGACGGCGTGACATGCCTTTAAGTGGGGAGAGGGGACAAGGGAGTGGGGATGCTCCTGCAGGAGAAGGGTGTGAGCCCGCGGTCAGGTCCCATGAGGCCTCCGAACGCAATCTGTATGAAAAGGAGGAGGATGAGATGTTCCTACACCAGCCCGGGCTCACGTTCTACACGCTGAGGCAATGAACCCAAATCCCAAGAGCACTCGAACACCCTAAAGGGAAGAAAACCCCTCCACCCTGTCCTGCAAGCCAAGGACACCCTACCGTCATCATATAGTCCTGGAGCAGCTCCGTCGCCGTGGTGCTCAGCTCGCTCTCACTGACTGTCTTAACGTGCGGAGACTGTTGTGTGGAGAAGGAAGAGGGGGAGTTGTCACCTGCATCCAAGGTTTCTGGAAAGGAACTGAAATGCAAACAGAGCGTGAGTCCTCCGGAGCTCCTCGGGCACCTTCTGCGTCGCCGTCGCTGGCGGTGGTGGCACGGGAGAGCCTGGAAGAGCGGAGAGGTACGTGGAGACGCGCTCTCTCTGCAATAAGGCTGGCAGCCTTCAGCTCCCGAGGGCATCTCAAGGCTCACAGACAGCACCGAGGACTTTAACTGTATCGGTTTGGTGACCCGCTGAAAACGAAGCCCTACGTGGGCAAATATCTCCTCCGACTGCTTTCTCATTTTGCAACAGCGTGGGGAAAAGTCTCGAACTACCTTATTTTGGCATTAAATGTGAAAATTTCAAATAGCGTCAGACAATTTTAAACAAGCGGGTTGTGTGTCAGGTTTGCAGCCCACAAACACGGTCAACGTTTTCAGCGGTCACCGATTTCAGGAGGGAAAAAGTTTCCAAAATAAAGGGTTTTGGGGAAAACATTTCTCTCAACTCCAGCCGGACTTCACCAAGGCAAAGCAGCCGGGCGAGCGTCGCATCCCCGCTTTGCTGACGCGTGGGACTGCACATACATTGCCTACGTGACCTTCTCTGGAAACCCGCGGCGGCAGAACAATCCAGTCACGGATGCCGCGGAGGCAGGGACCGCGGCACCGCACGCGGACAGTAATAACACCGTCCGATGTTTCAGCCAGACTGAGCGGAAGCTTTTCAACGTGCCGACCGCAGCGGTTCCTGCTTTTTGGGCTTTAAACCGGGCAGCGAGGCTGCACTAATAAGCCCGAGTGCCGAGCGAGCTCAGCGTACCACGTTGAACTTACAAAGTGCTTGCTTCCGTTTCGTAAGGTTCCTTAACATCCACTTTTGTAGAAGAGTCGTCTGCAAGGAAAACAGTCGAGACACGGAGTTTGAGAGGCAGAAACTCAGTGCTTTTCCCAGCCCATGACCTACACAAACACACCGCTTTCTGCCTCGGCTTTCAGAGCTGGAAGGTGAGAGGCAGCGGGGCTGGGGCCGAGATGGTGGGGAGCGGTGCTGTGTCAGGACTGGATACAGACTCAGCAGAGACGCAGAACCGCGAAGGGATTGTTTTATGAAGTGCCGCCGTCCAACGTGAATAGAGAGGGAAAGGGTATGGGGGACAAGGATGACGGCTGATGTCCCATAGCCCAGCTGGGGAAACATCTGCAGGCAGGAGGTAGCCCTCGTGCCCGTCCAACTCACACGCAATTAAAGGAGAGGAGGGCTTTTTTTTTTTTTTTAATACCTTGCAGGAGGGAAGCCACCAGGCTGGCCCTGACCTCGGAGGGTGGCGGAAGAGAGGTGACGGACATGGGTGAAGATGGGGAGAGACCCTCAGACAGGCCCAGTAAGAAACAAGCAAAGGGGGAGAGGACGGACTTACCGCTGTGTAAGGACATGTGCCGCGTCGGCGTGGACGCCCCATCGAATATTGCTCGGTCCAAGAAGTCTATCGTGGACTCAGTGTAAACAATCTGGAAGACTTGGCTGAGAAGTGAGCACAGCTCCTCGGCAGTCACCTGGGGAGGGAGCAAAGAAGGGCTGGTGCGAGGCAGAAGATACCGCGGCGGCCTTTCTCTTCGGCTCCCTACGGCGGGCACGCCACGCGGGACAGCAGCGTGCTGTTATTTGTAAGGGTGCTGTCCTCCCAGCGAGGACGGGGAACCCACTCGTCCCAAGATCTCGGACACTGCTCGACCCACAGGGCCTCCAAGGGCTGGAGGTGACAAACCTCGAATCTCGTTAGCTACCTCCCGCTGTCCCCTGGGGTTTTCCTCAGTGCTAGAGGAGAGAAATTCCTGAGACATCTCACCCCTCATCACCCTCCCGTACTGCCAGAGAAGCATCCCAGCCCTCTTCAACCGGCCAGTCCCAAGCAGCAGGAGATCAGATGCTCCGTCACTGACTCACAGCTATGAAATAGCACCCAGATTTCAGGCCGATGCTCTGTCCTCCTCCTCAGCTCAGCTCCCTTGGATTTTGCCTACGTAACCTACATCCCAAATAGGTGCAGGCACCCCAGAGAGTGTTAGAGCCGAAAACAAGGCGAGCGAAACTCCACCCTGAAGGCAAAGGGTTCCTGCTGTAGAAGGAGGAGCACGCAGGCCGAGATCAGAATCTCTGGATCCAGATACCGGATGAAACAAATTTCCAGGTCATCAGGAAAATGCGCTGGTTAACAAAACCCTATTGTGGGAGAGATTCAGTTGTCTTCACAGATTTTCTGCTGCTGGAGAAAGCTCTAGGCAGCAGGCACCACAACCAAGGCAAAACCATCTTCTGATACCCTCTCGTGTCTGAACCAGGTCCTGGGGCTGGGGCAGGGACCAGGTTTCCTCCTCCAGTAGCACCTCGTGCGCCTGCAAAGCCCAACCCACACCCTGCAGTCTTAAAACCGAGCCTATGTGTGTCACACAACCTACGGCCAGGTCAGCATCTGGTCACGTAAGAGAGGGGACACTTGGCGAGAGCAGGATGAGGCCACCCTGAGCCTTGTGGCTCTCCACCATCAACCCGAGAGGTTGTGGTCACCCTGGTCTAAGAGCCAGAAAACCTCCCAGCAATCCCAGTCCCAGCGTCACCGCAATCAAAGAGTGACTCTGGAGGCAACCCCAACGTGGGACAGAGTTTTAATCGAGTGTTTTGAGTCTTACTTTGTTCTCTGTAGCCAGGACCACCAAGCAACAAGCTTCGACAGGAACCACCCCGCTCTCAGACAGCGAGCCTGAAGTAAGCGCTTTGGAGCTCTCGGCACAGAGGCTCTGGCTTGGGGAGATCCCAGGGTCCTGAGCTGAGAAAGAGAGAAGTCGTGATGGAAAGGTCAAGGCAGGGGGAGAACAGCAAGGAGTCCTCGCACGGCGAGCTGTCCTCCGAGCAGGCTGCCTGGGGGGAGAGTAAAGCCCCCGAAGCAGAGCAGAGGATCCCACAGCCGGGAGAAAACACCCTGGAAGAGGGAGCGCTTGGGAGCCCGGGAACCCCACCTGAATGCTGCACAGGGCCAAAGTCTTTGAATGAAAAGCCTAAAATTTAGAGCTGGTTTCTGACAACTCTGTAAATCACCGGCTTCATTTCCATGGCTTAGCCAGCCTCAGAAATCCATCAGCAGAATTACAGCCTTCTAAGTCACTTACTCACTTATTCTATAGATTGTCCTTTACAGTCACGGGGTTTATAATCCAGTAAGTCTCCGTCATTAACATCTTCTAAGTAGCTCAGCATTCCCCAAACACTCCAGCCCAAAACCACGCAGGTCTGACACACGCGGAGCCGCCGGGGACAGATTCGAGGCCCTCCCCAGGCATTACAAGAAGTGAGGTGTGTCGGAAGTGGCGGGTATCACCCCGGTTATTCAACACGGGCATTCAGACAGGATGAAATCCTCCCAGCAACCTGCACAAGGGTTGCAAAGAGCAGGGCAGGTCTGACACACGCGGGGACCAGGCTGGAGGAGCTGCCTCTACCTGCTCTCCTTGCTTCTCCTCCTTGCTGACATTCACAGAGGGCCCCCGAGGCGGGAGCAGGACGGGCAATGCAGAATAAACTACTACACTTTCCTGAGAGTCAGTAATGAGAGCTCTCAGTTGGAGTTTGGCAGTTGCTGGAGGACAGGCTACGGGAGGAATTTGTAAGCTGTACGTGAGCTTGCACTTCATCTCCAGACGCAGCCCAGCCCAGCTCCAACACCCTTCATCTCTCCCAGCGTGCTCGCTCTTCTGTGAGTCACAGCACCCTCAGAAGACGCGCGTACCCCCAGTCCTCCCTCCACCCCTGCTAGAAAAGGATGGACCGAAACCACTCAAGGCAGGAGACTGGATAAGAGGAAGACATTTTTTACGCTGAGGGTGGTAAAACACTGGCACAGGTTGCCCAGAGAGGTGGCAGATGCCCCATCCCTGGAAACATTCCAGGTCAGGCTGGCCGGGGCTCTGAGCAACCTGATCGAGTTGAAGATGTTGGACTAGATGACCTTCAAATGTCCCTTCCCATCCAAACCCTTCTATGATTCTGCGAAGGACACCAATTGTTTTGGTCTGTTGTCACCCAGCATCGCCTTTGTCCTGTTTCTGGTCAGGCCGGCTGCTGTCCTACACGAGGGCAACACCGGCTGCTGTGGGGCTCTGCCCCAAAACACACGGCAACCCCAAAAGCCAAGGCTACAGCCTGCCCGTGCTGGCCACCACCTACCTGTCTTCAGCACGACCAAGTGAGAGGAGTCATCTCGGATGTAGGAAACGGACGCGATGTCATGGATGGGGACCCTGAGGATGAGATCTTCTCCATCCCTCCACACCAGCTTGATGTTGTAGGCAGAGAGACTGATGACAGCATCGTGTTCTTGGGTCAGCTGCCCCGGGAGCTGGTGCGCTCTCTAAAAGAAACATATTTCCATTGATTTGTTGAACTGTTTCCCTTTGGTAACGGTCTGGTAACGGGCTTCCCTCCCACGTTTGTAACACCAGGATGGAGGACACCAGTTAGACCAGGACCCAGCCCCAAAGGAAGCTCCGCCAGCCTTTTTTTTTTTTCCCCATGCTGCATGTTAGATAGAGACTACGCAGAGCGGGTCATTCAACAGGCTGAGCGCTCACCTTTGCATTATCGATCAAATGCAGGATTTCCGTGCGGCTGGAGGGATTCAGGTACCCTGGGATGGATGTGAGTTGACCTAAATACTGGAAAAGAAGAACCAAACCGTTACCGCAGCACGTACACGCTAAGCACACCCCCGAACACACCAGCTACTGCAAGAAAGACACCATCAACACAGAGCAAAGGGCTGGTGCCCCTATTTAGCAGCTGCTAAATGCACCTACGTATGGAAGATCTCTCATGCCCTTAAGTTATCGTAACGCTATATATAGTTATATATGAGCCCCAGCCAGGCAGATATTACCTTCACTTCTTTCTCGATGTAGTCATTCAGCAGCACGTCTGGTTCGACGCGGTCAGGCAGGGACACCACCACCGTATGCAGAGGCCGTCTCTCCGTAACCTTCTCCTGGGCTTTTTTATCCCGACCTTTTTCGCCCTTCAGGAAGACTCGTTTGAAAGGAGACACTATTCCAGGCTGCGGAGAGAAAGGGAAACGCCGGGGCGTTGGGGTTAAGGGCAAGAGAGGGAGTTTCTGCACCGAAATGGGGGGGGGGGAACCAGCAGCACCCACCGCCCAGTGCTCCTCCAGCCCGTACATCTGTACTCACAGCCTGGTTTTACCAGCCCCAACCACCCCACGGACAGGCTGGTTTTAGAGCTACGAATCCACGAGTGCATGATCTTCCACTGAAAACGCCTTTCCGCAACACGTTGCAAGAACACAAGTGCTGATAAGTGCCCGCTACCAAAAGGGGACCTTTTTTCCCCCAAAGTCACGATGTCCAACCTTTCAGTTAAGAACAAATACAAATATATATTCAGATTAAGAGGTGTAAGAGTGAGCGAGCCACGGCCACAGGCAAAACCGGGAGGCTTCCTCCTCGCCTCGGCGCAATTTTATGTTTCACCCAAGCATTTGCAGCGAGCAACTCGATGAAGGATTGCAAAAGGAAAAGGCAGAGATGGTGCAAACTTGTCTGAGGTCTCCGGGGAGACCCAAAAACGCGAGTACACGACCCAGGAGACGGCCTCCCCTGGGAAAAACAGGTCTTCATGGTTCCCAAACCATTGAGCGCTGGGTTTGGAAAAAGATCGGAGCCAACACGAGTCCAGCCGGCGGCAGCGTGCACACACAGGCTCCCAGCTATAGAGGGAGCATCACCACCGTCCTTCTACTTCGGCGCCGGGCGGACAGCCCGGGAACGCTGGACGCCCAGGGGCTGTCGTGGCAGAGCCGACCCATGGTAGATCCCCACCAAGCTCCACGCCAGCCCGCCTGACGGCTAAATGACCGGGAACGTGCGCGGACTTCTCCAATTCCAAGTTTACCAGCTCGAACGGATGTTTTAAAGTGGGCAGATCCAACGCTCGGGATTCACAGCAGTGTTAAATGCCAGTCCGGAGGGGAAAGGCAGAGCTCCTCGGTGGCCTCGCTGGCTGCCCGGCCACGCAGCTCCGAAGCCCCACGCGCGCTCGGCTCCGGCTGCCCCGTCCCACAGCAGTGATGCTCTCTGCTTCCCACCCCTCAAGGCAACCACGCTTTGGGTTTCCTGATTCTCACGGGCAAGAAAAAGGACTGTACGATCTGCAGAGGCAGAAAAGATGCTTCGAAAGGCGAATTAATTCAACATGAACCAAGTGCTCCTGCTCAGAAAAGTGTGGAGTACTTTGCAACCTCAAAGAGCAGCAGCCTCCAGCAAATTCACCTCATCTCTTGCCGACGTCCACTGCAGGACCTTGCCTTGGAAACCACCGTCAAGAAGAACTGCTGCAGACCCTTCACCTAAACTGCCTGAGCCTTGCCACAGGACATTATATTTGGTGGGGGAGTGCCATCACCGCGTCACCTACTCCCAGCAGCGTCCCTCCTCCCGCACAGCGGCTGATGCACCATGTTCAGGTGCATGCGTGGGACCTGCTCCCATCAGGCAGCTTCAGCCTCTCTCGTTGCTTTTCTCAATGTAGAGGAGCATGAAAGATCTACAGGAAAAAGAGACATCAAAGCCAGACCGAAAGAATTTGAAACCGTTGTACTAGGATGGGAAAGTGGGACGGAAAAGCTCCTGGCTGAATAGTATTTACCAGCTCCCAGAGTGAGCCAGGCACCACAAGGACACTGGGGACAGCCCGGCCCTGAAAAACATCCCTTGGACCAGAGAGATAAAAATAGAGAGTTTATAGGACAAAAGGGACAGAAAACACAGCTACGCGATGCTGGCCTCATGAAACAGCTCTGCCTTTACAGCAGCAGGACCAGCACCGCCAAGCACTGCAGATTTTAGGGACAGCATCCCTCCCGTCAGCTGGGCTCCCAAAATGGAGCATCACCCTGCGCTGTGCAACTCAGCTGGCTGCTGCCGAGGGGCTGGGACCGTTCCCGGCTCCAGAAAGAAGAAAATCCTGAATGCAACAGGTCTGTTTGCCAAGACCGGAGCGTGGGGCTTGACCCCGGCTCTGCCACCTCGACTACGAGGGTGTCCGGCCCCAAACCTCGGCTGCCGGTGCGTAAAGATCTCGTTCCACCAGCATGTTTTAGGAATCAAAAGCAGAGAGAGATGCAGAAATCTGCCGACGGGGTCAGGGCTGTACCACAACGGTCCCCAGACGCTTCCCCCTCCACCAGCCAGGGTCTGGCGGCTCCGGCTCAGTTCACCTCTCTGTGCTGAGGCTGCCGGATCCGGCCCAATCCGTACAGAGCAAACCAGAAGAAACTCTTGCTTTTCCCTCGAAGATGCAGGCAGCCTCTGTAGGGCACGGAGGCTGCTGCGACAGAACCATCACTCCCCACCATCCCGCACCCCCGAGCCCCGTGGGAGAGCCACAGGCTCTCCTTGAAGGAGGATTTGGGGACGCCATATCCAAGGTGGAGGCGTCACCCGACATGACGCAAAGTGGAACAACAGCTTCTGCATTTCTGGGAGCCGATATAAAACCAGCACCTACCTCGTTCTCCATTGAAGTACCCAGCTACAGAGAGCAGAACCAAACCGTGCCGGCGCGGAGCCTTTGGTGGCTCACTGAAAGCACTTCCCCGGGGGGGAGAGAAGCTGCTACCCTCGTCTCGGGGGCTTCCGAAGCTCGCGGCCCGTGCCGAAGGGCTGGCAAACCCACGAGCTTTCATTTGCCTGCCGGCTCGCAGCCAGGAAGTGCAATAACCACAGTTTCCTTCTGTTATACACAGCAACAGCGACAAAATAAAGTTGTTGGTTAAGAACCGGCAAGGTTTGGCAGCAACGGGGCCGGGCGCGAAGTGAGGTAAGGCGCAGAAGCCCATTTTGCAAAGCTCGATCCCATTCCCAGCTCCCAGCCACCCCGTCCCACCTCCTGCACCCCTAAACCCCTGGAAACTCCCCAACAGCCTTTGCCACTACAGCCGGGACTCGCACCCGGCTGCACCCGGGATGGAAATAACCCCAGCCCACGCGAGTTTTTAACCCTGGTTTCTCCTTCAAGTTTCAGAGCTACTTTGTTCTCCAAGGTCCAACAACATCTATTGAGACCAAGGGCTGTAAAGCTTTTTTAGGGCCCATATTTTGAGTCCTGAAGTTTCTTGCTCGCATTAGAAAAGCAAAGCTTGGAAATGAGGTTAAGAGCTCCCTGCCCGAGCCAAGGCCTCCCAGGAGGCACTTTGGGAGAGCGCAAAGTGTCCAAGCGAGCCTTGCTGGGCTCAAACGTGAGCCCAAGAGTCAGGCTCAGAGGATTAACAAAAACAAGTTGCTAATTTTACAGACAGAGAATCAAATTTAAAAGGCGAAGGCAGTGATTTCCCCAATGAAATCCACCCGTTGAGCAGAGGCAAGAAGGTCGGCTGGAGAAGAAGCACCCGAAGACCTGCCGGGCTGCCAGCCACCTGCAGCCCCTCGGCGCTTGCACCAAGCAGATTCCCATCTTGGGATGCAAGCGAACCGGCACGCTGCCTAGTTAGTAGGTCTGGGGACAGAAGGATCCCATTTCTCCTTAAAACCCATAAAATAAAAGTTTGGGGGTTTCCTCCCCCACTCCTTCCCCACGATTGCAATCCCTGAAGGTGATTTCGCAGCCCACCTCGCTGTGGGTCTCTCCGGTCCGGAGACATCTCCTGCGGCAGAACAGCTTGGGCATCCGCTGTAAAAGCCACTGGGATGGGGAGCGGGGCTCAGCTGAAACAACACAGCTCGTTTGGAAAGGATGGGTCCATCCCCGTGCCGGGGAATCGGCCGGGCACTGGCAGCACAGCGCAGGCAAGAGTTGCCAGGAGCTCATTCCCACATGGTTTGCTTCTCAAAAGCATTTACGTCTTGAAGTCAGGAGAAGAGGCAGGGAAGGGGTTACGTGAACACCTCGTGCCAGCCAGGACTGGGCATTTCATGGAGAGCTGCAGCTCCCGGCAGAGGACGGGACATTGTGGTCACTCCTCAGGGCCTCCTGCTGCCGATGGCTCCGAAATCCAGGAGGAAAACAGTCATTTCATCCACTTAACGAGGCATTTGAGAGGGAGCATCTCACTGCCAGGCTTAACCCACCAGGCCAGACTGACAGGGAAAGGTACGCGAGCAGGCAGGGGAGGGGGCTCTATGAAGAAGAGCAGCTGGGCTTTGGTTCGATTTTTTGGGAGACCCAGCTCACCCGATGTATGTTCACATACGTTTGAACAAGGAATGCTGGTGAGGAACCAGGGTGGAGCGTGCCCCACCAGCATCCCCCGAAAACCCACCAGGGCACGTGGCTCTGGCGAGTGCCAGGGACCGGCTGCCACCAGGCTCCAGGGATGCTCCTAGCCATGGCCAGCCTCTCCTCGGATTCGGTGGCCCTGGTGGAAGAGGTGCCCTTGGCCAAGCCGCCCGCTGCTGCTCCAGGGGCTGCAAATTCAATGGAAATAGGACAAACCTTCAGGAAAAAGCCCAGGAGACCAGACTTAGCCTGGAGCTAAGCCCCCCAGCTTAGGCTGGACACAGCCACGAGCTGTCAGGAGAGAGACGGAGACCCAGCACAGTTCAGAGAACCCCTCACCATCCCAAGCTTGCATCAGCGTCAGGGTGATTCATCCCTCTGATGCCATTTCTCCTGTCTGAGGCCAATAAAACACCTAACAGGGGTTTCACCGACCCCGCCAGCTACGTTAGGACTTGTCTGCAACTCTCTACCTCTCTCAGTCGCTGGAGACGTGCCACCGGTGAGGTGTGAGGCTGAGATGGCAGAAGCAGCTCCCTGCAAGGGCTGGCACCGCTCACAGCAGCAGAACCTGGTGCTGTCCTGCTCCGTGGAAAGCCCTGGGTGCAGGACAGGCCAGGGGAGATTTTTAAGCCAGTACTAATCTCAGAGAAGACAGCCTGACCCATCGTCAAACCTTCAAGACACTGTTCGAGCAGGAGGCTCCATGCTCTCCTCCCCTTAAAAGCTCTCGAGGTGACTGGGGATGCGAGGAGTTAAACCAAAGGAGTTTCCAACCTCATTAATACCCCAGTAAAGCGCTTGCAGCTCTCTGTGCCCCCCCGCATCTCACAACACAGAGACTTCAAAAAACACTTTATTTGGTGCCTCAAATAAGCAGCCCCCGCTCTCAGGCGGCAAGACCGGGGCTCTCGTGGCGTAAGCCCAGCAGTCCCCAGTCCCGTTAGAGGTAGGATGACCGACGATGTGCACCTTCCCCTTGCTGCTGGGGAAAAAAAAATCAGGGTCGCCCGGATCATCAGCAGCACCCACTTCATCAGGGTTTGCTCACCCATCCCGTGCCCCCCCTGCAACCCTCGGCCAGCAGCGCATCCTGTCCCCAGCTCCCACTCGGCTTCAGAAATCCCAAGAAAGCCATTTCTGGGAAAAGGGAGAATTTACACTTCATCTAGACCATTATTACTCTGGCTGGAGCATGAGGGGAGGGTTTGGAAAATTTCTGGGAGGGGGTTTGCTGCTGAAGGCCGTTTGGCAGCCCCTCTTCCTTCACCATGTACCAGCGGGTGGTGGCAAAGCCAGGAATTAAACCCCAACGCCAGACCATGGAGCAGACCGGGACCTTCTGCCATGCTTCAGAAGCTACAGAAGATCCTGGAACACACATCTCTGGGACCATGAGTGCACGCAGGAGGATAGGGCTCGTATCAAGGTGTTGACTCGCTTCCATGCTGCCGAGCAATGCTGCATCACGGGGCCTGCGTTTCACAGGGGACAAAGCTGGTTCTAGCGTAGTGCTTGTTGGGCGCTGGAGTTTGGATTGCTTTCACCCAGGGCCAGTTGCTTGTATCCATCCAAAAATCAATGAGGTCTTGGAAAACGCCTTTAAATACATTCAACCCTTCGAGCTGAACACAAAGGAGAAAGAGCATCCCTCCCCTCAGCAGTGGAAACAGCTTCTTAATCCCCTCAAGTGGATTATCTCAAATGCAAATTCATAAGGCTAATTCTCCCCCAGCATATCTGCATGGAGATTAAGGGAGCCCGAGCTCTAAACAGCCACCCAGTGCTGCTGCTGGCCAGCATGCTGCATGTCCCCAGGGACAGCCTGCATCCCAAATCCAGTTATCCTGTTCCTAAAGGGACTCAGAGCCCGCTCACTTAGGGTAAAGCCAGAGCACTCTCCTAGAGAGCTGCCGGCAGTGCCCCAGGACCAGGCTACGTTTCTGAGCGGATCAGAAAGCCAGCCTCGAGTGTACAGACGATGCGAAGGCTGGGCTCAGCGGAGGAAGTATCTGCACAAAAGGAGCACGTGATACGGCAGCGGGTGAAATAATTAACCAAGCCCAAAGGGGCTCTGGGTCAGCTTACTGCCAGCGGAGGAAACGAGGAAACGAAGAAAAGCACGACAGCAGCGTGCGTGGAAGGACAAGGAGTCAGGGGAGGTGCCTATAAGAGTAAAATGTGAGGCCAAGCAAGAAAAAACACATTCAGCATGTTTAGAGAAGACTTGGCTGTTAAGAAATAAACTCCAACCAGCCTCCAGTGCGGCGATGCCATGAAAACACGGGCTCTGTGGGTTTGGCTTTGCCTGGGCATGGCTCGAGCCCGGGCCAGGCTCCGCAGCACCAGCCGCTCTGCTCCGTGAGCCGAGGGTGACGAGAGCGCGTGTGAATTATGACCTGGGAAAGCCAGACAAGCGATGAGTACGTACTCTGTATCCTCAAAGTAAAGCTCCAAGTGCACAGCCTTGCCAAAAGAAGGGTTTATTATTCATATTTCTTTGCTCCACAGAGAAGTGCTGCAACACGAGCGGGACCGGGGGGCTGGTTCAGGGCTCAGCCCACGGGAAACCCAGGCAGAAAGCAGCAAACAGCCTGGTTTTACACCGACCTTCGCATTTGCCGTTCCTTCACACCACCTCGACACAAACGCAAGCTCCAAACACAAAGCGTCGAACTGCCGCAGGTACATCCTGATGTCGAGCGGAGGTTTATTTCCAAATGACTTCCTATTCCTCAGCCTCTTGGCAGAAGGAAGCCGTAACAGCCTTGTTTTGCTCTGCCTGACCGAGGCGGGTCCCCGTCCAGGTGGTGAATTACTCAGGGGCTCTCTCCAGCCCTTCAGCGCAACGCGAAGTCGCTCAGACGATAAAACACCAGCTCTCCTCCTCACCCGGCAGTGATGGGATTACAGCAGTGGCTGCTTAAAAACCATTTTAAATCCCAGCAAATGCCCCACTGCCTCGGGAAGAGGCTGCAGACCTTTCGCAGCCCGTAACTGCTCGATTTCCCCGCTCCTCCACCCTTAACAGCCAGGTCTGTACGGCAGCATCACACGTTTATGGGCAGAGAGGCTTGGCCAGGAGTACTGGGGGGAAGCAGGGGGTCAGGACCATGTCCAGTCGGGCTTTGAGCATCTCCAAGGATGGAGAACCTGTGGCCTCCAGGGCAGCCCGTCCAGTGTTTGACCATCCTCACACTAAAGTTTATTATGCTTGAATACAAGTGCCTGCACTTCAGCTTGTGCCTGTAGCCTCTTGTCCCGACACTGGGCACCACGGTGAAGAGTCTAGATCCTCCTCCTTTTCTTCACTCCCCCTATGAGGCATTTATATACATTAATAAGATCCCCTTGAGCCTTCTCCAGCCTGAACAGTCCCAGCTCTCTCAGCCTTTTCTCATACGAGAGATGCTCCAGGCCCTTCACCATTTGCTGGACTCACTCCAGTATATCCCCATCTCTTGTACTGGGAGCCCAGTCCTCCAGGGGATCACCTCCTGCCCCCAGGCAGCCCAGGAGGCTGGTGGCTACCCGTGCCACGAGGACATGTTGCTGGCTCATGCTCACCTTGGTGCCCACCAAGACCTTCTCTGGTCCTGGACCAGAATAAGGCAAGAGGACTCAACCACGTACCAGGAGCAGCTACAGGCATTCAGGCAGATAATGATCTAGATCTAACGATCTAAGATTCTAGATCATCCTGTCCCTGTAATTAGGTTTATTTTCACTTGGGCAGTACTCAAACTCTTCCCCAAAGAAGCCCCCGGTGTATCTGAACTTGGAGGGGGTGGTCAAGGAGGAGATTGCTCCTGCCCTTGCTACGCAGAGGACTGAGCCGCTCAGGAGGCCACCCTCAACTGTCTTCTACAACCCAAACATAAAAATCCACGCTCTGCAAGCAGCTCAGCAATGCACGCAGCAAAGCCAAGCAGTTTCTCAGTTGTTTGACCAGCAGTGGTGCCCAGCCCACTGCCAGCAGCCACGGCTGCAGAGCAGGGATGCGAGGCTGTCTCAGAGCAGGACCCCCTCCACGTTTAATTTTGCAGAGCTAGTTTCATTGAGGAACACTGTTTGGTGCTAGCATGCTCAGCAGGAAAACAGCTTTCAGTAAGACGGGATGGTCCCCACCACCCCAAATCCATCATTCAGAGCCCACCACTGCACACGGAGAGCTCAGCAACTCTGCAGGAGCCACGGAGCCGGCTTGGGAACCCCCTCAAAGCTCCATGTGGGATCTGGACTGAAGACCAGCCATAGCACATGTTCCCATTACATGCCCCTTGCTGCTTCCTCCTCATCCCGCTGCTGGGTTCAGAGCATCAACACTGCAGCACACCAGCTGGCAACATCTTCCCAAAGCCCTTTTATTCCACCTTCCTCCCATTTTTGTCAACGGGAAGCATTTGATAAAGTGGTAAACTGGTGCTGGGGGACTGATTTGCATGGGAGGCGCAGTGAGATGAGGGTGTGTCAGCATTTGGTTTGAGAAACCCCAGACAGGTCAGCTCTGGGTTCAACGCTGAACTTGGCACGCTGACATCGCTGCAGAAGAGCGGCTCTCCACCCCACAAAGATGTCTGGACGCTAAAACATTACATCAAACCGTTATTCAAGGGATTCCTTTTTGAAGCAGAGAGCTAAGACCTTTTTGAAGCGAGAGCTAAGACCAGCTTCAGCTTTTTATCAGCTTTAGCAAAATGCTACAGCGAGGATTTAAGAGGGGGGCTCGGGATAGATGCCAGGCATGGAGTCAAAAATTAATCAGGACCAAAGCTGCAGGCAGGCTGCCAAGGCTGTGAGCAGGAGGGCCGGCATTGCAGGGCTGGATGCCACCCGTCCTCCTGACCTTTGCTAGCTTCTGCCCCTCTGCAAAGCCACGGTCACGGCCGCAGACCCTTCCCTCTTGGCACCGGGAGGACACCGAAGCCAGATCTGCAACGCCTGCACCCGAACGTGGCGCACAGGCACTGCAAAGCGTCCTCGGCTTCACCTCACTGCACAGAGCTCCACTGACGCCTGCCAGGATGAGGTTGTTGGAGTAAGGGACCTTCGAAGCCCATCCACGGCCTCCCCGTCAGCAGCAGGCTGGCCAGAATGACGTTTCAAAATCCATCTGCATCGGCCCAGGTGCTTAGCCACAGCTTTGCACGTGGAGTGAGAAAAGAACGTATGGAAGGTTCCTCCAGTGATTTCCAAAGCGAGCAGAGCACGCTCCATCTTCAGGAACATCATCCAGGCAGCGAAGTCTCTGTTGCTGCTGCAGACTTCAGCCTCACGGGCGAGGACCTACCTATGCCTGAACCAGATACCAAAGCCCAGGGGACATCTAAGCAAGGAGGATGCAAAGGATCACCCGGGGACCTGCGGCTCGTCCTACGTCTTGCTGAAGAGTCTTCTCAGACAACTCTGTTCCTGGGCCTGGCAGAGCCAGCAACGCCTGCCTTTGCGTAGGGTTGCATCTCAGTTTCACATGGCTTCTCCGGTGCAAGATCTTACTGCAAGCTGACCACCAGAAAGAGCAGTTGTGGCGGTGTCCCCTCCTCTCCCTGAGGAGCTGAACATCTGAGACCACAACTCAGATGTGCTGGGGGTCAGAAGAAGAGGCATAAAGCTCAATTCCTTCAACAAGGAGGCTACAGACCTCTTGCAGCCTTGCCTGCAGAACAGATAACGTGCAACTCTTGCGTTTTAGCACCAGGTAAAAATAGCTTTGTGCTCACCAGGGCATGAAGGAAGGGTTTGGTCAAGGTCACTGTCCCTCCTCACCCCACCCTGTGGGTGGTTTTCCAGCTCCGTTTGCACCATGTTAGTCATCCATCCCCCTTCTAACGCTGACTGCTTTCCTCGGACCCAGCCAGCACACGGATCTTCTCGGAGATCATTTTGACCAGCTTCTAGGGAAACCTCTGGAGGGGATCTTGCCACCCTGCCCAGCGGTTTTCCAGTGGGACAGCCGCTCCAGGTCCTCACATGGCTCCACAAGACTTGCCTTCATCTCCCACCGTGCTGAATTAGAGACAGGATCATCAGGAGCAAGGGATCCCCACTAGCCCCAGGACCTCTCATTCCTCCCCTGCTCCCAGCAGGCTGATGTGGAGCTGACACTCACTGACAGTATCAGAGTGAAGAAAAAAAAAAAATTCGTATTTCAGCCAGAAACGCAGTATTTGATTTCAAAGCTGCTCCTTCAAACAAGCACATTATTAAATTTAAGTAATGTAGAAACACACTTTTCCTAAAAACAGTGAGCTGGCGCCCGAGTCTGTCTTAAAAAAACCCAGACAACACAGCAGCTCAAGACTAAAGGCAATGGTTGCACAAAACCCACTTCCAAAACAAGGCTCAGCTCCGTGTTTTCATGTTTCGGACCGCCTTGCCAGCTAAGCCGGGCTCCAGCCTCCCTGACAGGCTTTTCCTCTAAGGCAAGAGGAAAGGAATTTTCCCCAGCTATTTTTAGCAGAGCCTTGTTCCTCCTCCCGAAGAGATTCCTACCGCCCAGGCTCAGCCCTCCACCCACGGCTTTCATCTCCGGGTGCGCAGCCGAGCCAGGCTGAGCTGATGCATCTGGAGCAAGAGGCCGGAGGCAGAGACGCGCGGGAGGCTCACTCTGACTCAGCTTAGCAGCTTGCAGAGGATCCTCCGTGCGAGCAGTTCCCTCGGCAAGAGGGAGGGGAAGGCACCAATACAGCCTCCGACTAAATCCTCCTCCTCTAAGAGGAGTGCTTCCTAAGCTAGGCTTTAGCCCAGGCTGTTCTATGTTGCAGTATGAGCCGCTCAGGATCTCATGAAACAACAGCTCATGGGCTTGATTTAATCTCCTGCTGCCTCCCTTCCTGATTTCAGGAATCCATGTCTGCAGGAATGGGCAGGGAATTTAAGCCCAGCTTAAATTCTAAGCTAAATTTAAGTACTGCGGACAAGAGACAAGAAGCCAATACCTTCTTGCCCAGGTGATCCAGACCCGGCACGTCCTCACTGCCTCTCCCCCTCTGAGGTACGTTGATATTGAGGGGTGTTAGCGGAAGGGAAACAGCCTTCTGCCGGTACCAGCAGCACCTAAAACCAGCCAGCCAGAGGAGGGTCTCCGAGGGCGCAGCGTCAGTACCAGCTAAGCCTTTCATCTTTAGCCTTTACTGATATTTGCAGGGGAAAAGGGTGGTAAGACCAGGTTATTTGCAGCCTTATCGGCACCGGGAGCACACTTTGGAGGGAGAGTTACTGTTTTTCCACAGTTTCCAGGGGGTCCTGCCAAAATTCAGAGATCATAAAGGTGCCCGAGTGCAGAAACCAAGTGGCGTTTTAACGTGAGAAAGCGCTGGAGCTGCCTGGCCACAGGCAAGTCCGTTCATTTCAGCTACGGAACCGTATTTTCCATTTCTGGCTGGGAAAGTGAAACACAAGCTTAGCAGCTTCCCTGGCTCCAGCCTATTCCTTGGGATGTGATGTCCTCCCCTCTCCCGGAGGAGTTACACCAGTTACACACGGGTGAGCCAGGAGAAGTGAGGTGAGGAGGAGGAAGAAGAAGGAAGCTCACTTGCCCTGTTCTCCTTTCCCTATTTCCCCAGTTTTTAGCTGCACATACTGCCATTAACACAGGACACTAGATTACTTCAGTTCATGCATTAAGACCCCTTCTACTCAATATTAACATCAGCTGCTTACAAGATAAATGTTTATTTATGCCAAGAAGTGAACCTTTAGATCCAGTACCCTATTTACAAGCAAGGTGCAGAGGAGTGATCCCTGATTAGCCTGACACCTTTCCATCCAAGGGATCAGAACTAAAGGGTTTAAACATTCGCCACCTTTCAGTTTAAAGATTTGTTTCACATCTCTAGGCTTTTTTCGGTCCAAAACCAAACCTGCAGGGTCCTCTCCTTAAATCCAGCTTCTAGAGTCACACTCAAGTTGGAGCTTCATGCGAACAAACCCCTAAAGACGAGGTTGCTATATGTCCATCCCCAAAGCACCCAAAGACTCGAGGTTTTCCAGCATCAGAACCAGCTCCAGGAGGTCTCTCCCAGCTCCCACCATTTCTGTGCCTCCCCAGGTTGTGCCGCTCCAGCCGGTCACACAGCCATGCGGCTAACGAGGTCGTGGAAGCAGCCAGGAGTAATGCAGCCATTTTAATCTGTGTATTAAACGGTGCTCAAGGAACTGAGCCCCCCGAGCTCCCTCCAGCCCTGCACAGGTCACTCCTAAGCAGAGCTGGGTGCATCCCTCCCCAAAGAGCCTCTGCTCCTCCTCCTCCTCCATGTGTTCAGCACCAGCATCGTCCCAGCTCCCACGAGCACCGCACAGGTTTGCGGTCCATGGGCCTTCCCAGCGAGCCTGGCCAGAGCAGTGCCGTTACTCACGGTCCTTCGTCCACGTAGACAACTCTTGCAGAGATCCATCAGCATCAGTCGACGCTTCGGTACAACCACCCCCCTGAGACCACGCATGTCATCCCGCTTCCCGGTGTTCCCAGGACCCTGACGGCTGCAGGGATGATTTTAAGGATGGGAAGACCACATTCCCCAGTCCAGCTGCCTCTTCAAGCCTCAGAAGCAGAGGTGAAAGCCACCTATGTGGAAGAGATCAATACCCCAGGTCCAGGAGGTGGATGGCCACCACGGGGAGGTCAGGCAGCAGGGCGCAGACACGACCACCAGGCAGCCGCGGGTAAGGTGAAGCTCTGGCTTACTGGTGTTTTTCATTTGAGGTCTCTTCCCAGTTGTAGGCCACCCAAGACCCCAGTAAAGCCTATAGCTTTGGTTCCACAGACACTGAAGAAAGGGTCCAAGAAGTTTTTGGCCTAAAAATAGAGCGTGCAGCCTTTTGGCATCTTCCACAGACAGCCAAGGCGGCGGATTCACCTTACAGGAGTTTGCAGCACAGGTGAACATAAAAGCGAGGCCTATGGGAAGAAGGACATCTGACAGCAGATGTCACCACCATCGAGGATAAAAAGCTTTGAGACTGAGGATCACAGGACTGATGTTATCAGGCAGGACAGTCGAAGTTGTACGGCTGCAAACAGCATCCGCATCAACACAAAGCCTGCAGAGATCTGTCCTGAGCTACGCTGGCAAAGCACACTCACATCACAGCATCTAAAAGCAGGTAACCTGCTTATCCCAAAGCTCAAGAGCGTTTGACACAAGGCTTTACTCTTGCCTAGTCCACAAAAGCCACACAACTCCTCATTAAAAGGTAACCAAAAGACTGCTCAGCCTCGATGCAGTGCACAAAACAAGCGTTCGGTAACACCGACCACTCCAAGCCCAAAGACCTCGGAGTCAGGGAAGGGAAGGAAGGAAGCAGCGGCCGTGGGGATGTCTCAGTTCGCCCATGCCCAACCAAGCTGGAGGCCCATCCTCCAGCACAGCCACGTTAGTTCCAGCTTTCAGAAGATTATTCCCATTCTTTGCATACTGGAAGAGGAAAGGTGAAACACCCAGACCTGCAATCGTGTAGTTTATGGCTGGCTGCCGAGAGGATCGTTTCACAGGGAAGTACCCTTTGCATTGACTTGGCGTAGACGTGAACTGCCCAACAGGTTTTTGTCTAGGCTGTCAGATAAAGGATCTGAGGAGGTTTCTGGCAGTAGGAAATAAGGTCTGGTTTGTTTTAGCATGTTCTCTAGGATGTGTCACTATTCATTTTCGTCAGTCCAAGGAGCCAAAATCCCTGCATTAAGAATGCACGTTTGCAGCTCACGCACCTTCGAGCCTTTCTTCCCTTCTTGGAACACAGACTGCACGTAGCACTGGGGGCACGAAGGGACCGCCGCCTTCTTTTCCCATAAAAACAAAGGATGCAAAGCGGCACCAGCTCCTTCAGGAGTCCTTAGAGAAAAGGTGGCTTGCAACAGCCATGCAGCAAAAGACCACCCTGCAGTCAGACACCACTAAGGATGCGGCAAGCCAGCCTTTGCCCGG